>NC_052350.1:7966781-8266781 GCF_009727055.1 Benincasa hispida
GCTTAGCTTTATCTAAACGATTGGGCATCGACCTATATGATAGGTCTCCGCCATCTCCCACTTGCCCAGTCGTGTACGCGATCGGTGTTTCCTCCTTCGTTTGCCTCATACCAAGTCCGAACAGAGCCCACCCTTTGGATTCTCACATTGATAGTACCAAGGTAGCCTTGTTGGTGGTGTCAGACTCAACTCGACACCGTCGAGGTTTTCTAGAGGTCGTTCGTGGTGCTGTGGAGCCATTCGTGTTACAGAAGAGTTCGTGGCCGAGGAGATCGTTGAGGACGAGCGCGAAGTGTTCGTACTGTGTTCATTGCGGTGTTGAGGTCGTGTAGATTGAGCGTTCGTGGTTGTTGATTGTTCGAACGGACGCGCAACGGAGCGTGGAGATGCTTCTGCCGTTGTTTGTACAGTATTTACTCTCTGTTCATTTGAGTTTATTCATGCTGTAATTTCTCTGTATGAATTGTATAACCGCTTGTTTGAAATCGATTATAAATATATGTTCATTCATGATTGTAATTTGGTATAGTCTTATTCCGCTACTCAAGAAAATCTTGAATCTGATTTCCTTCACATTCATGATTATGATTTGGAATAATCTTAATTCCACTGCTCATGGAAATCTCGAATCCGATTTCCTTCAATTGGTATTAGAGCCAGGTTCTTTGATATTCCAAATTATAGATCTTAATTGAACGCATTTTTCAGTCGCGGTGGGTTTTTTGCATTTGTGGTTAACCGTTTTCTGAATTTGTTATTGCGTTGATGAATGTTTTGGGTTTAAATTGCCTATTTGTTAAAGCTTTTGGTATTACAAAGTGTTAATTGTAAGGGCCCCTGTGTTTTTGGGTGAAATTAACATTGCAATCGAGTCTGTAATTCAAAAAGTTTGAGTTCGTCGAGTCGTTTGTGATGAAGCTTCGATGCAGGGAGATGCGGTTCTCAACAAAGAAGATAGCCAAATGTTGGTCGGGTCGTGTAGCCTCAGGTAAACAATCGTTGGGATTTAACTAAGCAATCGTTTAGTAGTTTTTTCTCTAGACGATCGTGTAGTATTTTCTAATCAATCGTTTAGCTAATGTTAAGCGATGGGGTAAATCGTTTACCATATTGCATAGCGTTGGTTGCCCGATTGCGTAGGCGCTAGAGTTAAACGATCGTAGTGGGAGCATGTGATGCTCGTCGTTTAGTAGAAGGCGCACGCTAAACGATCGTGTAGTTAGCAAGCTTTATCGCTTAGTTACTACCTATGCGATCGCGTGTATGTGATATAGAGGCATTAGTTAAGCGATCGCGTAGGCGATGGTGCTTCGTGACATCGTAGTCGTTAAGACGATCGCAGAAGGCAGGCATTGTGTTGAGCGCGCTAAGCGATCGTGTATTGCAAGCTTCATCGCTTAGTAAAGATACATGATCGTGTAGTAATAGCTAAACGATTGTTTGGATTTTTCTAGATGATCGTATAGTAAATGCTAAACAATCGTTTAGCTCTGGGAGTGCTGGTATGCGATAGAACAAAGTATTTGTTTTATCGTGTAGACGATCGCAGGGTGCTTAGTACACGATAGATGGTTGGAGAAGTGATGCTTTGCCCGAGCGGTTTAAGACTCGGTTCGCCTGTTTGAATTGAAGACTCCTTGTCTTTGTAATAGTTAGCTTTCCTTTTGTGTTTTTAAGGCACTTTCACCCAGTTATCAATTTAAATATTTCAAATCAACACCAAGAACTGATCATCAACTTAATCCATTGAGCTACCAAGGGGACCTTATGGACTTGTAGCTCGAAACTCCAACGGTACGTGAATAATTGACTAAACTCTTTAGTCACGGGATCTACCATCCGTTAACTGCCAGATATTCCACTGAAGACCGACAACTGAACTCTTCTTACCACAAATATATTAAGTGTCCATCTTAACCAATCAGCAGTACAAAACCCTTTCACAGATCGCTCGTAAGTACAGCTCGACCAATAACCGTTTATGCTCCTATAGTTACATCTAACTCCTTAAGTACAACTGATCCCTCTAAACATAAGTCATAGCCCTACTATGAATAAGTCCTCTCTTCCAAAGAGAAGTTGTGGCTACTATGTTCAAGGCCTGAAATCCGCCCTTAAGGGAGCAATCTCTCTACTTATCTCTGCTTCGGGAAAGGAGTGAATTCCATCTTGTGGATCGAGTTCCCAACTCCCAGTAAGACAAGTCCCCAAAAAGGTAGGCATGTTGAGTTGGCAATCTGGCCACTCTCACCCATGCTAATCAAAGGACTGCCCTCAAAGGCAGGAATTCCCAAAACACTCAGGATTGTGGTCATGTCACCTATGGTCATTTAGGTGAGATGTAAGTCTTTAGTATCAACGGTGTTATATACAGAGTCTAGTCATCTCGTGGTCTAGTCTTATACAAAATCTTTGTTTAGGATACTCCACTCGCACGTCTCCATATGAATGGTCAGGATCTACCATTTGTAGTAGTTTACAACACTTGCAAACCTCTACAAAGCGGGTTGTATCCATAATGTCACCAGGATCAGGTATCCCACCTTAATCCTTATACTACAGACCTATTTAGGTTATCACTTAAAGTCATGATCCACTTGTATATCACATATACATGCTTAAGTTTACATAAGATAACCAAAGAGCTTTGTTTACTGGATATGAGTAAATGCCAGAATGAAATAACAATTATTTTATTCATCAAACAATGTGTATCATTACAGACAACGAAACTCTGGGAGAATTAGGACACTAATCCCAACAATCTCCCACTTGTCCTAATGACCCGGGAGACTAATGTACAATACAATATAAAATATGTACAATATGCAATAAACTAGGGCATACCTCAGTATCAAGAACTAAATCCAATAGACTAAGATCCATGGCCATTACATGAGTACTCAGACTTTATGAAGAGAAATAAGAGTTGAGAGTAGATCAAGTTCAAGTAAATAGCCAAAATAGTCTATAGTACACGGATAAGGTTGGGTACCTTATTCTAGAAACACCTTATTCTGGAAACACTATGGATGTGGCCCACTTTTTAGTTAGTACAAATGATGTGATCCTGAATCTTTCATGTGGAGACATGCAGTGGGTCGTCCTATGCAAAGATGTTGTATAAGACCAAATTGAGAAATAAGTCACTCTTATTTTATAACATTGTTTACTGTTTAAGATTAACTATTTCAAAGCGATGAGGTAACTTGACCTTAATCTTGAACTAACTATGAACTTCTGTTTATTCGAGATTGTCCTTAGATTTGCATGGATGAGGGTGTGATATGACGTTGTTTATTTCAAAGCATATATCTAAATTTGGGGGTATGATAACTTGTAGAAATACAAGTTATTTATGCTGCTTTATCTAGATATTCTGGCCAAAAGTGAGTAAATATGTATCGATTGTATGAAAATTAGCTTAGAAATACAATGTTATGAATTATCGCAATTACACTTATTAACATCATTAAGATGGACGAGAAGGAGATTTCTACTCTGTTTCGCAAGAAATCAAGTCACCGCTTGCGATCAAGGCTTAAGACGAACTGACCAACGCATCTATATCACATTGCACCTGTCAATCAACAATAAAGAGACGATCAACGCAATGACGGTGCAATGCAACAGTCGATCCAGAGCTGAACTTCAACCGCATTTGATAATAAAAACAACACCGTATGCGAGCACCAGACCAAAAGATGCAGCTAAGAAACGTAAATGCGGAGGATTGTGACATGTGTACAGCTAACGGTTGTACAGATTTAACGGTCTGATTGCTTAACAGAAGGAATATTTATTCCTCCATCTTCGGAATTTCCATAACAAAAAGTGGGGTCCACAAGGCCAGAGTCAAAGATCATCACCTATAAATACCCCCATAGAATTCAGAGAAAAAGATGATACTTGATACGAGGCTAATTGATGCTAGATCATTGAGAGCGAGGCTGAGCTGAGTACTGATTGGAAGAAATTTGGAAAGAGAAGAGACAAGGCCGAGAGGTGAGTCTCAGTGCTATTTTGCCAGATTCTCACTGCGAAGCTCTATACTTAGATCCTTGCTACCGGTTGAGCAAGCCTGAGAGAGAAGCTCAGTAATCCATCCACACCGGCAAGCAAATCTCCATCCAGATCGGTGCCAAGACGTTGGTGCTTATTTGTATTTGTTTCTAACTCTATTTAACATTGTATTTCCTCTTCTTTATCTCTTCATTCACAAATCATGTATCAAACGCTGAATAGAAATATTGAATGTCTCGGTCGTTTTCATATTCCCTTTTCTATCTATTTCCGTTCCTCTGTGTATCGTTTTCTTCATAAAGTCTTTTTAATCCCTTGGTAGTTAATATGGATTAAACGAGTCGCTTAATATGTGATCAAGAGATAAATTTGTTTAGCTAAGAAATGCTAGACGGCATCTTCACTTGTGAGAGCAGAAGTGAAAGTGCCATTCTGATCTATCGAGAGAAGGTTAGAAGAATGTGTTAACTAGAGCGAGTAGTACTTCCAGACATGGAAGCAACCTTGCATTCATTACGTTTGTCCCTGTTTTACCACAGACATGTGGGAACGTGGCCGATCACCGAGAGGTGTATGCTAAGGGAAGAGCGGAACCGCAATTATATCTTAACGCAATTAAGAAACTTGCACTGTTTATATTAGTTATCTTTTCTTTTCTGCGTCACACATAAGACTTGCCACCAAATTACACGATCTTTGTATAATCTTCACAGCCCGCCTTAACCTCAGTATCTTGTATCATGAAACCTGTATCTTGTATCATCTTAGCTTAGGTTTTTTGCACTTTATTTTATTATCGCATTTTAGTGCTTTCCTTTACTTTATCGCATGTTTATATTCCTGTACACAAACACTTTTGTAAATTAAAAAACCTGGTCGCATGTATCACAAACATAATACAATAACCTCAAATAGTCCCTGTATTTGACCTTGGATCACACCGAGAAACTTGCGATGGAATTATACTTGGTTCCAACGCAAGGAAACTTGTGACAGCGCACAACATACTACAAGAACATCCATTAATAACGCATATCTAAAGTAGTATGTATAAATTGAATCAAGTTAGGTCATCATTGTATATCTCTGGACTTGAACTGTGCTTGCATTGTATATCTCAATTCATGGCAACAAGTTTATGGCAACATGAGCTTGTAGCATATCATCTAAGCATCACATCATTTCTGCGTTCACCAAGTTTATGGCGCCGTTGCCGGGGAACTGGTTACGGGGGCATGGACTTGAACCTTGATTGAATCATTGTATAGTGTATGTCTCATTAAAGGTTGACTCAACAGTGCTGGCTCAATAAGCCTCCCATTTCAGGAGTAAGACCTGGTAGATAGCTGAGGACATAAGGTGTAAGATGGAATTCACTCCTATCCAATTTTTGGGATAGTAAAGAGGTTATTCCCTTAAGTACTGACTTCGAGTCTTGAACAAGGGGTCTTACCCTCTCATTGGCCTGAGAGAGACTCGGTTTGATGATTGGATCACAAACCAATTGTTCATTGAAGGATCAGTAGAACTTAAGGAATAAAATGTAATCTCGGGGGTAAAACAGCGACCCAGCCATTATTAAAAACAACTTGTGAAAGGTCGACTTACTGATTATTGTTAAATCAAGTGGACAAAAATATATCAACAGTAAAGAGAGTGCAACTGCGGGCTTTAGTGGAGTGACTCAGTAGTTAACGAATATTGATTAATTCAATTTAAAGAGTTTAACCAATTAATCTCGGATCATTGGAGCTCATGATTTGTAGGTCCATTAGATCCTTCTACTAGCTCACAAACGGATTAAACCTTAGAATAGCGAGATGAGAAATTTTGAAATGTTCAAATTCGAATTAAGGAAATTATTAATTATATATGATATAATTAAATTTTTAATTATCGAATTAAATAAAATTGGAGAATTGAAAAAATATTTATATATGATTTATATATTAATTTCATGAATAGGGATTCATGATAGAAAAAATAGTGTTTAATTAATTTAATATTTGATATTAATTTAATTAAATAAGAATTGATTTTGTTTAAAATTAATTATAAAATTAGTTTTATTAAAATTAATGTTTTTTTCCTAATATTAATTATTGAATTAATATTAATATTTTTCTACTTTTAATATTGAATTTTGATTTCAAATTTAAATTGACTTTTGTATAAAATTCATTTATATATAAAAAAAAAATCTCTTTACGTGGATTTCTCCCACTTTTATACACTCACAATTCCAGTTCTTCATACATGTTTTGGTGTCAAGCGTACATGCAATTTGATTGCATGCTAAATTAATGAATGCTGAAATTTACTTGACTGAGGTTATGTGATTGCAACTGAAAAAAGTTGAGAAAAAGGGGTTCTCTCTAGCATTGCACCAAAACCACAAAATTCTACCTAAATTCTCTTCTATTTCTTTCTCATTTTGGGTTCCACCACCCAATATAATATCCTAGAGAATACTAAGGAAGATAATGTTGTGGTCTACAAGGTGCTGGAATAGCAATTCGCATTGGATTTGAAGATTTGAGCAGTTCTTCAAAAGCATAATTTCAAAACCCTACTTCTATGTTATGAACTTGCATGTTTTTTCACTAAAATCGATGGAATTAGAGTACTTAAGATCCTAATTGTTTCTACATGTTAGATGTCAACACTATCAATTGGTAGCACAACATGATTTAAGCACTCAATTCGTGTTAATTTTAGGTTGATGGGTGTTTTTCATAGGTTGTATGAAAATGGGTGTTGATATAGATCATTTCAATTTTGACATTAGATTTCTCTTCAATTCAGTGTTAATTGTTATCATTGGCTCTTTGTCTATGGGTTTTAATATGTGATTAAGTGTCTGTAAATTTGTTAGGGTCAATAGAGTTACAATTAGGTTGTAATTGAAGAAAAATCGAAGCAAGCTCAGTAGATGAATGCAGTATAAGAAGCTACTGCCTTGCAGTTGCAACGTTACCCTTGGAGTGTTGCAACGATATTCTTCAGCTAGCCCAAAAATGAAGCAAATTCTTGTAGCATTGTAACATTGGGATGAAGCATTGCAACACTATTCATCCCAGCCCAAAAGACGTGCGCACGTGCCAACTAGCAGTCCATGCAGTTCGATTGGATCGATTTGACTTCTTTTGATCTGTTTTAGTAAGGATTTGACCGGTTTAGCCTATTTTGGAGCCTTTGAGGTCCAGTTTGGGTGGTTCGGTGCGGTTTGAGTTGATTCGTGCGGTATAGTGGCGGTTCAAGGATTTTTCGATTTATTATTGTAATAATTTAGGTTGATTGCTTGTTTAGGATGCCAAAATTGGTCCATATCAATGTGTTTAATTATTTATGCATTATGCATGCATGTTATAATTAAATAAATCTTGTATGTGTATATAGTATGCCATGTAGATTTAAACTCCTACCATAAGAAGGATGTAACATGCATTGAAAGTATGTTATAAATGGTTATAATATATAGTATGCGTGTGTTAGGATTTCATGTTTTAATATAAAGTGTTATATTAAAATTGTGAAATGTTTGATGAATATTATAGATTGAAAGCGTGTCTATAATTTATAAAATGTTATAAAAATGGATTAGACATTTAAAATCCATAACAAAGATAAGATGCATGCTCACCTAAAGTTAACAAATAACAACTTGTTTTCATAGTTAAAATAGGTCATAATCTTGTAAAAGTTTGGTTTCAAACTCACTCGGGCTAAAATCCTGTCTAAGGCTAGAGGTACTTAAGCTGACGGTTTACTGAACACCTGCTACTTGAGGATTTTAACCGGTTATTGAGCATTGTTAACCTGGTTTTATGAGCTTGTGTGAGCGATGTCAGGTTTTAAAATTGGTTTATCACCTAAACATCGTTGTTAAAATCCAAATATAAATGTTATACCTGGAAAATGACCTAGACTTAGAATGTTTTATTAGCCGAAATATACCTAAGTAAATATTTACCCAAAAAAAATAGAACACTTCAGTGAGAGATTAATAACATATACGATATGTTGTTCTTAGCTCTCACGTCCCTAAGAGTTCACACCGTGAGATTCATGCTTGGCTTCGTCTCACCTTAGGAGTGACCTCCATTCGAAAAGTGTTTGCATGGGTTAATAGCAACGTTAATAGGGAAAGTAGTTCACAGTAAGTCGGTGAAGGATGCGTGTCAATGTATTCTGCAGTCTTCCATTATTTTGGACAATAAGATTCCTATGTTGCGCCTACTTGTTGTTTTTAGGCGACGTAAGCTAGTCATTTTACATCGGCTATCCCCTCGGAGGGTTGTAACATGGGATTTGGAACAACGCAAACTTCTGGATAGAATTTATTAGGTCTATTCCTAACCTTGACTTTCCAATTCAGTAGCATTGTTGGGGTGACCTTTGAAGTCTGAAAATAGAGGGTTACACTTACAAGAGTGAGACTAAATGTTAGTAAGTTCTTGACAAGAAACAGTAACTAAATGAATATAGGAATATAAGTTATTTTGGAATTAGTATTTAGTCAACAATGTCTTGCTTTAGTAAGAAGTATTTGACTGCCCCATTGGTAGTATCTATTCTGACTCACTAAGGTATCGTTGCAAATAAATAATGAAATTTGGGTGCATTATTACTTTTGCTTTTTTTTTTTTTTTGGATTTAAAAGTAATTTACTGAGTAGAATTTGTTGATATTTTCAACATATTGAGTTCTTCTAAAATTACTCGCTTCCGACAAGTTTAATGGTCTTAATTTTTCAACATCGAATATAAATGCAATACTAGTAGATGATCATTTAAAATTTGTTTTAACAGAGGAATGTCCTCCGTTTTCCTGCACTTCTGTAAACCAAAGAGTTTGAAATGCATATGACAGATGGATTAAGGCAAATGAAAATTCCTAAATCCATATCTTAGCAAATATATCTGATATACTAGCTAAGAAATTCAAGGATATGGTTTCTGCTAAAGAAATCATGGATTCATTACAAACAATGTTTGGATAATTGGTTAGCTATGATATTCTTGAAAATGTTTATAACCATGACATAAAGAATAGAACCTCTGTTAAATAACAAGTTCTGGATATGCTAAAAGTAATAAACATGAATCTCATAGATGAGGATGCTAAGAAAACACAACAAGTAAAATATGATTTACTTGTCATTAAGACATATTTAGTGGAAAATGATGAATTAACCTGGATATTAGATTCAAGTGTCGCTAATCATATTTGCGCTTTCGCTCAGGAAACTAGTTCCTGAAGAAAGCTTACAGAAGGTGAAACAACCCTTAAGGTAAAGACTAAGAAGGTTGTCTCTGAAGGAAATCGAACTTGAGGATTTCCATGAGCAGCGAAAGGATCTTTCCAATTTTTAATCATATATGATCATACACAATTACAATCACAAACGGAAACAATATGGTTATGCATAAATCGAAATTACAACATGCTTTTCTATAGATCAAGGGAAAAATTCAAACAACCTTTGATGACTCATCTTCAAATTTCTTGATCACAAACACTCGAACAAACCGCAACACTGCAACACTCGAACGCTACCGCTACACTGCACGATCACAGCGAACTCGAACAAAGCGATTACAAAGTCACGAACACCCCAAACACCACTGTATCGAGTTGAGTATGACACCACCAACAAGGTTATCTCGGTATTCTCGGTATAAGTGTCCAGAGTGTGGGCTCTGTGTGGACTTGGATAGAGGCGAGAAATCGGAAGAAGAGCAATCGTGTAAACGATTGAACAAGTGGGAGAAGATAAAGCCTATCGTATAGATCGATGCCCAATCGTTTATCAAAAGCTATGCAATCGTCTAGATAAAGCTATGCGATCGTTTAGCTAATTGTCTAGCTGAGTTTCTATCGTGTAGGAACACTCTACGATCATCTAGTCTCTTCAAGCCGTCGTTTAAATTTAATTTAGTTGACAACTATACCGTAAGTAATTTTCGAGAGAGGAAATCTCAAATTAACATTAACTAAATTTAGGAAAACATTTTTCCTTTTTATCTCATGGATACCATGAAACCACCAATAACCTCCCACTCAATTGGTTATTAGTGAAAAGTAGATAATTATCCAATAATTAATATTATTATAAATATAAATGATAACCAACTTACCATACTATATGTATAACCTATAGTTTTAATATTTCATCTCATGAAACATATAAACCATAGCTTTTTTCCTATTCCATGGCACTTAATATAAAACTCATTTACATTAACCCTCCATTTGATGTATCTCATACACCATACCGATCATATCATATATAATCGAATTACCTCTTGTCAATTTGAACATTTTAAATCAACACCAAGACCTAATTCTCAATTTGAATCATTGAGCTACCAATGGGACCTTATGGACCTATAGCTCGAAGCTCCAACGGTATATGAATAACTGATTAAGCTCTTTAGTCACGAGATCTACCATCCATTAACGATCAGGCACTCCACTAAAGACCGACAACTGAACTCTTCTTACTACAGATATATTATATGTCCATCTTAACTAATCAATAGTGTGACAACCCTTCACAAATCGCTCGTAAATACAGCTCGGCCACGTTATGCCCCTGTAGTTACATCTAACTTCTTAAGTACCATTGATTCCTCTAATGAACATAAGTCATAGTTCTACTATGACTGAGTCCTCTCTTCCAAAGAGAAGTCGTGCCCACTATGTTCAAACCCTGGAATCAGCCCTTAAGGGAGTAATCTATCTACTTACCTTTGCTTCGGGGAAGAAGTAAATTCCATCTTGTGTATTGAGTTCCCAGCTCCTAGATCAGACAAGTCCCCAAAAAGGTAAACATATGGAATTGGCAATTTGGCCACACTCACCCATACTAATCAAAGGACCACCTTCAAAGGCGGAAGTTCCCAAAACAATCAGGATTGAGGTCATGTCACCTACGGTCGTTTAGGTGAGATATAAGTCTCTAGTATCAATGGCGTTATATACAGAGTCTAGTCATCTCGTGGTCCGATCTTATAAAAACTCTTTGTGTAGGACACCCTCGTTTTCATTCTCCGCATGAATGGTCAAGATGTACCATCTGTGTAGTTTACAACACTTGCAAACCTCTACAAAGCGAGTTGTATCCATAGTGTCACCAGGATCAGGTATCCCAGCTTAATCCTTATACTGCAGACCTATTTAGGTTATCACTTAAGGCATGATCCACTTGTATATCTCATATACATGCTTAAGTTTACATAAGATAACCATGGAATTTTGTTTATTGGATATGAGTAAATGCTGTTAGGGTTGATGCCCTAAAGTTTCGTATCCTGTAGTTTATAAACAAATTGTACGAACGTTTGTGTTGTATAATATATGATATTTACTTCACATCTTATTTTTTGCTCAGTTGCATGTTTTATTTGCTTTACCACAAACCAATAAATTTAAAATCCCTGGTTATCTATATGTAACTCAAGTGTGTATGTGATGACATACAAGTGGATCATGTCTTGTGTGATAACCAAAATAGTCTGTAGTATATGGATATAGGAGGGAAACCTTATCCTGATAACGCTACCGATGTAGCCCGCTTTGTGGAATGGTCATAAGTATTGTGACTTATCACAGATGGTCTGATCCTGATCATTCGTGTTGTGGACATGCGAGCAGGGGCATCCTATACAAAGAGTTTGTATAAGACCTGACCACAAAGTGTTAACGTCTTGTTATATAACACCGTTCATGACAGAAACTTTACTTCACTAGGATGACCATAGGTAACATGACCTCAATTCTAAGTGAGTTGGGAACTCCTGCCATTGTGGGCAGTCCTTTGATTTGTATAGGTGCAAGTGGCCAGGTCACCGATTCAAACCTACCATTTTAGGGATTCGTCAAATTTAGGAGCTGGGAACTCAGCTACATAAGATGGAATTCACTCTTTCCCCGAGGTAGGGGTAAGTAGATAGATAACTCCCTTAAGGGCTGATTTCGGGGCTTGAACGATGTGGCGTCACACACCTTCTCTTAGCCCGAGAGGTGTTCACACATAGTTGAACTATATTGTATTATTCATTAGAGGAATCAGTGGTACTTAAGAAGTAAGATGTAACTACAGGGGCAAAACGGTAAATTGATTTAGTTGTACTTACGAGCATCTGTGAAGGGTTATCATACTCATGATTGGTTATATCCGATGGACACAAAAATATATCTGTGGTTAGAAGAGTTCAGCTGTTGGTCTTTAGTGGAATGCCTGACAGTTAATAGATGATGGATCTCGTGGCTAGTTTAGTCAGCTATTCACGGACCATTGGAGTTACGAGCCACAGGTCCATTAGGTCCCCTAGGAGCTTGGATAAAGTCGAGAATTAGTGTTTGGGTTAATTTGAAATGTTCAAATTGACAAGAGGAAGTTCGATTATATATGATATAATTGGACTGGTTAATTATATATGATATAATTGGCTAAATGTATGATATACATTATTTTGGAGGAATTAGATATAAATATGATTTATATCAAGTAGATGAGAAATCACTATAGTAGATATGTGATATCAAACTATAGGGTAAAAATATAATATGATTATATTTATCGGATGTGCGTTAGTGGGAAAGCCGTGTCGGTTACTGTAACCTAAAAACTCTCTCGGACGTGCGTTAGTTTTTGTGTTGGTGTGGAAACGTAAATGATCGCTTAAGTCGAGAGCCTATACGACTGTCTCTTATACACATCTAGATGTGTATAAGAGACAGGTTTTAGGGGGAGCAGCCGCATTCGGTTATGGTAACCGATTAAAAAATGAAAATTTGTTTCATGTTGCGTAGTTCGGAAAAAGATCGAAAAGGTTTTTGTGTTGGTGTGGAAACGTAAATGATCGCTTAAGTCGAGAGCCTATACGATAGTCGCTTAGTGCCTAAACGATTGCATACCTCGCGCATAAATGATCGCACACTAGTTCCTAAACGATTGAATATCTTTCCTAAACGATCATATAATGTGTCGTGTTTGCTAAACGATCGTATACCTTTTCCTAAACGATCTTTCAGTAAAACCTTTCTTCTAAATGATAAGCATCTAGCTATGCGATAGCTTCCTATTCTCTCCACTTGCTTATCGTCTACACGATCATTTCTTCCTCTTACCTCTACCAAACTCACTGAAGACTACGCTTTGGGTTCTCACTTCGAGAATAGCAATGGCTCCTTTCTGGTGGTGTCATCCCCACTACGTTCATTTGTTTGCAGTTGTTCGTGTTGCTGAGGCCGACGCATTTGCTGGGCATTTTTTGATCGGGTAGAGGTCTTCCGCTATGTTGAGTTCCAAAGCTTGAAGAGCGTCTTCAACTGATATAAGAACTCATTCCCTTACTTTTTAGTGTTTAAAGTGTGCCGTTAATTACTATATTTGCATAATTGTATGTTTGAATGTATATGGTGTATTTTGGTCACGGTGAAATTGAAAAGATCCAACGCGCTCATGGGATACTCTTTGTTGAGAGATCCTTTAGGGGTGTTACGTTTCCGTCAACTTAAGAACCCTAGCCTAGCCAAAAGCAGCCTTAGACAAAAGATCCCTTATAGATAGATTTAAAAAAAAATTAATCTTTTATGCCAACCAATTTAATTCTATTAAACCGATTTTAAAAAATTAATCTAGGTTACTAAACTCTTTAAAACTAGTTGAACTTAGGTCTATCTCAATCCAATTTTAAAACCCTTTTAAAAAATTTGAGTTCACCCTAAGTCCGCATGCAACTCTTTCTTATTGATTTTAGGTCTAATTTCTTTTATAATACTTATAAGCAGAAATCAATTACAATGCGAAGCTAACACATGCAAGGCATTCATAACGCTTATAAACAGCCTAAGTGTCATGTTCAATGCATTGTCCATTCATTGCTACTTCTTTTATATAACACTTATATAAAACAACAATGAAATAAGCAAAACATGCTTCCATTCACCCTTAGACTATAAAAGGATGATGCATGATAATACTCACGCATGCAAAATATAACTCTTATATTTCTAGATGCATGTGTATGCTTTCAAGTAATTTCTTCATGCTCAATTATAACATTTATATTACATGATGCATGAATAATTGCACAACTTAAGGTGGGTTTTAAACTATATGTCAAACACTTTAGCATATAAGCACCATACATCACATGTATAATAAACCAATGTTGATGAACCGGGTAAAATTGACTTAAATCACAAAAATTAAAGCTAACAATTACAACGACAAGGAGTCATCAATTCAAACATGCGAGTTGGGTCTTGAACTGCTCGGGCAAAGCATCACGTCTCCAACCATCGTGTACTAAAAACCTCGTGATCGTCTACACGATCAAACAAATGCTTTGCTCTATCGCTTACCAATGCTCCCAGAGCTAAACGATCGTTTAGCAATACTACACGATCGTTTAGGTTTAGTTATTACTACACACCGTGTACCTTTTACTAAGCGATGACTCCTGAGGCATACAATCGCTTAGCACGCTCCGCACAACGCCCGCCTTCCGCGATCGTCTAAACGACTAGGATGCCGCAAAGTACCATTGCCTAAGCGATCGCTTAGCTAGCGCCTCCGTATCGTACATGCACGATCGTGTAGGTAGTAACTAAGCGATGAGGCTTGCTAACTACACGATCGTCTAGCGCACGCCTTTTACTAAATGATGAGCATCACATGCTCCCACTACGATCGTCTACCTATAGCACCTACGCGATCGTGTGACCAACGCTATACGATAGAGTAAACAATTTACCCCATCACTTAGCATTAGCTAAACGATCGTTTAGTAAATACTATACGATCATTTAGAAAAATCTAAACGATCGCTTGGTTAAATCCCAACGATCATTTACCTTAGGTTACACGATATGGCCAACGTTTGGTCTTCTTTTTCGTTGAGAACCGCATCTCCATGCTTCGAAGCTTCATCACGAACGACTCGACTAACTCAAACTCTTTGAATTACAGACTCGATTGCAAAGTTAATTATGCCTCAAAACACAGGGGCCTTACAAATTAAAACTTTGTAATTATATAAAGCTTTAACTAAAGGCAATTAAACCCGAAACATTCATCAACTCCATCCGCAAATGCAGAAGACAATTAACCACAAATGCAAAAACCCACCGCGACTGCAAATGAAGTTCAAAACAGAGTTGTAATTTGGAATATCAGAACAACCTGGCTCTGATACCAATTGAAGGGTCGTATCCGACTTTTTTTGCGTGGGAAAAGGTGAAAATTCTTATAGTGCATCTAAAGATCATGTATTAGAGACTGAATTCACTATACTATACTAAAATTAATATAAATGCAAAGTTTAAATTCTACTAATCAAATTTTTTCGAAAATCTCGTCGAACAAACTCCGTGGTATTTTAACCTTTTTTTTTTTATTATTTGCTGCTGCTGTTATGATATTTAATATTATTTAGGTTAGTGGAGGATATTGAAACCATCGAAAGACTTAAGAAGAACCATTAAGAAATAAAAAGTATATATTTATATGCAAAGGATCACCTATGGGTAATGGGTTTGGTCCTTACTGGAAATCCAAGTTACCTTAATTAAAATATGTATACTTTTATGGGACAAGTAGGACCAAAATTAGCTTAGTTTCTTATATCCAACAGCTTGAACCCTTCATTTTGCTTTTGGGTTATTTTTTACTTTATCATTAATTTAATACATTTTATATTTCAAAAGGTAAAATCAGTGTTGGAATTGAGAATATATTAAAGAAAAACTACAACCTATCGAAGTTAATATATAAAACTAATTAATTAACTACAACCTATCAAAGTTAATATATAAAACTAATTAATTACATATATATATATATATATATAAAATAGTACAATTAGAATAGGGTATTTGAACCATTGTGTTCATGTACCAATTGAGCTATATCTGATTTGGCCAAAAAGAGTATGCAATATAACATTATAAGAGTATGCAATATATCAAAAAGAGTTTATTACATGAACAGGCACTAATTAAGCGAGATGCCTAAACCCTAAATCAAGTTGTTAAAAAAAGTTAATTACACCATAACTCTCCAGTGAAAGGGTACAGAGAAAATGCTGATAAGTCTTAAAATTGGCCTTCAAAGGGTAAACCAAAAATTAGGTTAAGTAGTTCATTTCTTTTAGTTTTTTTTTTTTGGTATACAAATTACTTTGATTAAAATAATGAAGAATGACATTATGTTAATTGTCATAACATATTGAGAACATATTAATCATCCATATCATCTCTCATTTTTTAGTAAATATGATTTGCTCTTACACGCTAGGTCTCTTCCTCTTTCCCTCGCAATCGCATTTAACTAATCCAATATAATAGTGCTCTCACATACTAAGACTCTTCTTCTCTCACTCCTTCATGTTTGCGCTCGTCGTCTTAAACCTTCATTTATATAATGGTGCATGAAGGGCAATATGAATAATTAACAGACTTTTAATATGATCTCGACTTCATTATTTTCAAAATGGACAAACACTATCATAAATTTGAAACTAGTGTCATTTGTATTTTTAGAAAATGGTTAAAAAAATACCTTTGGTCCCTAAACAAATTTAGCCCATGAACTTTAGTCCCTAAACTTTAATAAGTAACAATTTAATCCTTATATTTTGAATATTATAACAACTTAGTCCCTATCAAGCTTTTTTTTTTTTTTTTTTTTTTCAAAATTAAGTGTGTTAAGTTTTATTATTGAATTAGTCAGTATTGTTTATAAAAAAAAAAAAAATGATTCTCGATCAATTTATCAATCTACATATGTAAAAAGCTTCACTAAATCTTAATAGTATTTATCACAATAAAGACTAAATCCTCACAAATTGTAAAACAGAGGAACTAGATTGTTATTTATTAAAGTTGAAGAACTAAATTGTTACAAATTTGAAAGTATTTGGACTAAATTGCTATTGACTAAAGTTCATAAATTAAATTGTTACCTTCATTATAGATTTATAGCTTAAGAACTAAAAGTATTTTATAAGAAAGAAAAAAAAAACCTTAATTGGGGAGATGAAATAATGAGTTCCAAGAATCTAAATTTAAAAGATGGAAAAAAGTTAGGTAAAGTAATCATGTCAACCTTTCAATTTTCAAGTACTAACTTGAAAACACGTGCATAGCACGTAGTTAAAAATTTTTAAAACATCAATTTTGTTTATGAAATGTCAGAAACAAATGAACATAGAATTTATTAAAATTAAATAATAAATATCTAACACGAGAATTAAAATAAAATAATTAATAACCAAAACTATATACATCTTATTTTAGGTTAACTCATATTTGGAACACCTGAAACATCAATTTTGATGATGGTTGGTTTTGCTAGTATGCTTGTGTGATTCAACCAAATTAATTTTCTTCCAACAAAAATAGCACACCTCTTATAATTAGGGTAAATTTGAGAATAAATTAAGATAAAAGTTAAAGATATATATGATATATACTAATACATTTATTTTAGATCTTTTAAATATATCGAATTTGATTATGTTGTTCTCTATTATTGTCATGGGTAGTTCTCCTAACATAATGAATAAAAAAAGTTAAATTCAAATACATGAAAACCAAATAAACAATCAAAGATCTAACTAAAAAATTAAAAAATAATAATAATAACAATAGTATAAGATTTCATGAACTAACAAAGATTACATGTTCAACATTAGCATAATAATTTAAAAATGAAACAAATTTATGGATCTTTCTTATGGTTGAAAAGGAAGATATTTAGTATAATTGTGCGCTACCAAAAGGAAAAAATAATTTGTTGTCCTAAATGACTAGATCTTCACGTTAATAATCACAATACACTCAGTTATAATGGTTGATAACAATTCAAGAGTCAGGGGAGATAGAATGTAGATGCTTGAAAATACTTCTGTCGTACACCAAAAGTCTATACGATCGTGTAGACGATGCATCAATAACTAAATGATAGGCCAATTAAGTAAACGATAGGAGGAAGCATTAAATGATCGTGTAGACGATAGTTGACTAAAGCTAGACGATCGTATAAAAGACAGCTGAGGAGCTAAATGATCGTATAGACGATTGAGCGTGGAGCTAAACGATCGTGTACATGATACGATAGGAACTACACGATCGTGTAAATGATACTTTAACAAAATCTAAACGATCGTAAAGGAAGAAGAAATTACACAGGAGTTTAATTGGTTCGGCCAAAGGCCTACATCCACTGTACACATTGGGAGGTTCTCTTTTATTACTCTTCAAAGTATTATAAAACAAATGTCTTGCTCTCTCGATTTCTATTCACTCTTACATTAATCTATCGTTTGATTTCGTTTATATATATGCAGGCGATTCGGTCAACGATGATAAGCTCTGGTGGTTACAACATTTAATAGAAAGAAGTTGACAACCATTCAATTGCCAGCTGCACTGTTCTTTCTTGATTTCGAGTCTTTCTGTAACAATCTCCACCTTTGTAAGCATCCAGAGTTCCTTCCCTCTTTGCTTCACTAAGTTGACTTAAGCTAATCTTTTTCAGGTAACTCGAACCTGAGAAGGTCCAAGCATCTACCAAGCTTATTCAATGGACCAATTTTGGATAGCATATCAGCTGCATTATTAGAGGTATGAGTCTTCACTCCCCCGACTTCCCTTTTCTCGATCTCTTGTTTGATGAAATGATATTTGATATCGATATGCTTGGTTCTGCTGTGAAACTACTGATTCTTAGATAGGTATATTGTGCTCTGATTATCCCAATAGATTCTGACTTTAGTTTGTATTATGCTAAAATCGTTTAGTAAACCTTTCAGCCACAAACCTTCCTTTACAACCTCAGACAATGCAATGAACTCAGCCTCTATTGTGGAAAGGGCCACAACAGACTACAATGTAGCTTTCCAACTGATCAAATTGTTCCTTCATAAGAAAACATAACCTGATACAGAACGTCTTCTATTCAAGTCCCCTGCATAGTCTGCATCTACATAACCATAAACCTCATCATTCTTTCTATATAAGACTTTTGCCTTCTTGGATGAACATAGATACCTTAGTATCCACTTGACTGCCTCCCAATGTATTCTACCAGGATTTTCCATGTAACTATTGACCATACTTGTTGCATAGGACAAGTCTGGTCCTGTAGAAGTCATAAGATACATAAGAGATCCCACTACTTGGGAATAAGGGACAACCTTCATATGGTTCAGATGCTCTTCATCAGTGCTCTTTGGACTATTAGCAGCTGAAAGCTTGAAGTGAGGGGCAAGAGAAATACCTATTGACTTAGTTTTCTCCATCTTGAACAAATCTTTGAATAATATTCAGATTGGTTAACAAGCAATCTGCCCTATTTTCTGTCTCTTTCTATTTCAATGCCTAGGATTCTCATTGACTCCCCTAGGTCTTTCATGTCAAATTCTCTCTTAAGAAACATTTTCACTTGCTTCAATTCCTCTTTGGATCTCCCGGCTAGTAACATGTCATCTACATAGAGAAGTAAATAGACTGGTTCCTTGAAGCTACTAGTATTTGTGTAAACACACCAATAAAATGAGCTCTGTTTGAACCCTATCTTGGAGATCACCTCATCAAACCACTCATACCAGCATCTCGGTGACTGTTTTAGGCCATAGATGGACTTGTTCAACAAACATATGAGGTCATCTTCTCCACTTTTAACATAGCCTTGAGGTTAACTCATGTATATTGTCTCATTCAACAGCCCATGTAAGAAGGTTGTTTTTACATCCAGCTGGTCAAGCTCCAAATCTTTTTGCACAACTAGAGAGAAGAGCAGCTGGATGGAGGTATGTTTCACAACTGGAGAGAACACTTCATTATAGTCAATGCCTTCCTTTTGGGTGAACCTCTTAACGACAAGCCTAGCCTTGAACCTAGACTTTTGTACACCTGGAATCTCTTCTTTAAATTTGTAAATCCATTTTCATGAGATAGGTTTGTACCCTTTAGGCAAAGGTACTAATATCCAAGTGTCATTTTGATTGAGGGACTTCATTTCATCCTTCATAGCCTCAATCCATTGCCTAGCATCCGGGCTATTTGTTGCTTCTTCAAAGCTAGAAGGTTCATTATTACTCAAAAAAATGGTAGCACTCAAGGCTACACTTGTAAAGTCAGACTCTTGGTACCTTGTTGGTGGTACTATAGTTCTTCTCAGTCTGTCTCTTGCCAATGAGTAGTTGTGCAAGTCCCCATATGTCTCAACTTGATCACTTGACACATGATCACTGGATTCAGCTGACTCATCACCTTCTAACTCTTAATTTTGAGAGGAAGTAGAAGCTCCATTATCATTTTGAGGTTCCACCTCAAATCTAGTACTATTAGTCATAATTACTGTTGAAGATGGTTGTTCTGACATCATAAACATTTCATTTTCTCTAAAGATCACATCTCTATTGTTCACACACCTCTTTTCAGCTGGATGCCACAGTCTAAAGCCTTTTATTCCCGATGTAAAGCCTAAAAGCATGCACTTTACAGCCCTTGGTTTCAATTTCCCTTGGCTTTAGTGCACGTAGCCAACACAACTAAACACTTATAGGTGTTCCAGCTTAGGTGGCTGCCCTGTCCACCTCTCTTCAGGAGTCTTCGGCTCTATAGATTTATGAGGGCATCTATTAAGTGCGTATATGGTGTAGAAGATAGCTTCAGCCCAATATTTTTCAGGTAACAAGGCATTTGACAGTTGACATCTTACTCTTTCCAACTCTATTCTGTTTAATCTTTCAGCTACTCCATTTTGTTGAGGTGTACACCTCACAGTTCCATGCCTTACTATGCCATGCTCCTTGCAATACAAATTAAACTCCTCTCCACAAAACTTTAAACCATTATCAGTTCTCAAATATTTAATTTGTTTAGAGGTATGCTTCTCAATCAAGGACTTCTATTCTTTAAATCTACTAAATACTTCATCTTTGGATTTTAAGAAATAAACCTAACTCTTTCTTGAATAGTCATCTATAAATGAAAGAAAGTACCTTGCTCCACTAAGAAATGGAGAGCGACTGGCCCTTACAAGTCTGAGTGCACATATTCAAGGATTTCCTTTGAAGTGTGCTATCCTTTGGAGAATTGTTGTCTAGTTGCCTTGCCCAATATACAACGTTCAAAAAATTTAAGGTTATCTCCAACACCCCTTGGTAGTATATCTTGTTTACATAGCACTTGCGGATCCCTTAGATTGATGTGAGAGAGTCTTTTGTACCATAACTCATCTTCAGTAGGTTCCTCATCTGTTGCTAACAAAGCCAAGTGTGCCATTTGCATATCCTTGATGACATATAGACCATTTACCTTGGTTGCCACCAAGACCACTTTGGAATCCTTAATAATTTCAAAGGTGCCTCCACACCCTTATATTCACAACCTATGGCATCAAACATCACTAATAAAAGGAGATTCCTCTTCAAAGATGGAACATGCCTCACGTTCCTTATCAATTTGACTGAACCATCCTTCATCTTCAAGAACATAGGCTCTATTCCCACAACTCTGCATGTATTATTGTTTCCCATATAGATCGTCCACCATTCCACTTCTTAAGTGAAAAACCATTCCTTGGATGGTGTCATGTGGACTAAGCAACTAGAATCTAACACCCCATCTTGAGTCTCCATAGTATTCTGGTCTCCACCTTCTTCAGTAGTAGCTAAAGCATCTGAATAGACTAGGGAATTCTCACCTACAGCAGCCTCGGTCTGTTTACCCCCCTTGTTCTGCTGGTTTAATTTTCTCTTCAAGGCATAACACTCATTTTTCATGTGCCCCATCTTGTGACAAAAATGACAGTTTATTTTGGGCTTGTTACCATTGTTCTATTTGCCCTTCCCATTGTTCTTATTCTTCCCTTTTGAGAACAAGCCTTCACCTCCTGGTTGATCCTTCTTGGTCATTTGCCATTCAAGCTCTCTGACTCTTACAGCTCATATAATAGCATCTGTGTTGATTCTTTCTCTATCGTACTTCAATGCAGTCATCACATCTTTGAAAGTTTCTAGTAGATAATTCAATTATATGAATGCTTCATTCTCTTCTCCAATATTATTTCCAATCGATCTGAACTCTGAAGATAGCCTCTTGTACTCATTAAGATTGTCTGTGAGGGACTTTGTCGGATCCATCTTATAAGTAAAGAATCTTTCCCTCAATAAAGCTTTGTTGGACATATCTTTGTTGAGATATATGTCATTCAACTTATTCCACAGGGCATAGGCAGTAGAATGATCCTCAAATTACCTCAAAACGCTACCTGTGACATTGAGAACGATGGTTCCATATGCATTTGATTCAATAGTCTCTTTGTTTTCCTTAGAAAGCGTTTCAGGGTACTTAGTAAGGTCTGTAATGGCCAAGAGAGCCTTCTGCTGCCCCAGGACTGCTTTAATCTCTACTTTCCACAGTTCAAAGTCTGTCTTGCCGTCAAATTTCTCAATCTCACATCTAGTGTTGCCATTCTTGCTCTTTAAGATTGATTATTTTGAATCAAGAATTCAAATCTTGGAGCTGTCTTGAACTGTTCACTGAGCTCTGATACCACTTGTTGTCCTAGATGACTAGATCTTCATGTTAATAATCACAATACACTCAGTTATAACGGTTGATAATAATTCAAGAGTCAGGGGAGATAGAATGTAGATTCTTGAAAATCCTTCTGTCGTATACCAAAAGTCTGCACGATTGTGTAGATGATGCACCAATAACTAAATGATAGGCCAATTAAACGATCGTGTAGACGATAATTTACTGAAACTAGACGATCGTATAGAAGACAACTGAGAAGCTAAACGATCGTATAGACGATTGAGTGCGAAGCTAAATGATCGTGTACATAATGTGATAGGAACTACACGATCATGTAAATGATACTTTAGCAAAATCTAAACGATCGTAGAGGAAGAAGAAAAGACACGGGAGTTTAAGTTGTTCGGCCAAAGGCCTACGTCCACTGTGCAAATTGGGAGGTTCTCTTTTATTACTCTTCAAAGTATTACAGAACGAAATTTCTTGCTCTCACTTTTTCTATTCATTCTTACATTAATCTATCGTTTGATTTCGTCTATATATGTGCAGGCGATTTGGTCAACGGTGATGAGCTCTGGTGGTTACAACATTTAACAGAAAGAAGTCGACAACCGTTCAGTTGCCAGCTACACTGTTCTTTCTTGATTTCGAGTTTTTTTGTAACATAATTAAAATAGACTAAATAATTTGCCAATTAGGAGAAGATCCATTTGATAACTTGAAAATTAAAAAAAAAAAAAATTCTTATAATTTCTCACAAATAACGAAACATACAGTAATGAATGAAACCTTTACATTTCATGTCTGATTTCATCCTTTATGTTTCATGTCTTCTAAAGTGTTGTTGTGAAGTCAATTCGCAATTGCTATATTTATAAATACAAGCTAATCATCATTATTAACACTCCCTCTTGAATTTTATTCTTTACTTTCCCATCTTTTATTAGTCCCTATTCTCCATTCAAACTCATTTTCATTTCTTCTTAAAAAAACTCAATTCTTGTTTATTTTTGCTTCTTCTTTTTCAATCCAAATTCTACTTCATATATTAAATAATTGGCCAATTTGGAGAAGTCCCATTTAGCAAATTGGAAGAAAAAAAAAGCTTATCGTAATTTCTCCCACTCGTCTCCTTAAAATTCATATAAAAAGACAAAAAAAATTGTAGAAATTGGTGGTTACTTTGAAGATATGTTTTTCTAGTACAAATGGGAGTGGAGGATTTGAACAATGAGGATGAATGTTGCAGAAGAGATGTTTAATTTGCTGAAAATGTGTGTTTTTATAAAAAAATGTAGTTTTTCCAAAAGTTTCAAAATGGAGGGGTGGAAAAAATAGAAATCATTAAAAAAAATCACATAAAAATAAATTAAAAAAAAAAGAAAATTAATAAATTTGTACATAATACTTGCCTAAAATTTAAAATTGCATCTCTTTACTTTCACATCAATTAATTTTGTACGGTCAGATCAACAGGGACATGAAAGTAGAAGAGATAAGATTGATGTAGCCAACTATGCCCGGTACGACTCAACCAATAACCAAAAAGACGAAGAGAAGAAAAAAAAATATTATGGAAAAGAAATAAGAAAAAACTTAGAAAAGATTTGAGAAACTACCTAACCAAATACATATATTCTAGAGATACACAATCCATATATTTAGTAACATATATTTAGTGAGAGCCTTGGGTGTTGGTGATAATAGAAAAACCCGCTAAAAAAAAAAAACAACCAATGCAACCGAGATACAAAGGAGGATCGAGGCCATCTTGAAATAGAGAACGAAAACTTGATTCTAACTTTTTTTCGATAACATTTTGAAAATGAAAAGATAGGGCCAGATAAAAGTAGAAAATTTTATATTTATTATTTGAAAAATTTGAAGTTATAATGTGCAGGAATGTGTTTATACGAAGTAATGTAATTTTGCAAAGGGATGTGTGCCTATGAAGTGATGCCAAGAGAATTTAAAGTATAGGTGTAAATGGGTTGGGTTGGGTTAGATTGAGGGTATTTTTTGGACCAACCCGAATTGGGTTGACAACACAAAGGACCCAAATAAAATCTCCAACCCAACCGAACTCTTAAAATTCGGGTTGGGTTGGATTGTCGGGTTATAACTTATTTTTTCTTTTTAATTAAAAGTATATAAATTTATATATAACACATGACTAATAACTAAAATCTCATAAAATTCAAATGCTAAGTACCAAATATCGATGATATTTATTGCAAAGTTTAGACATACAAGTATCATAACAATTTTAAAAGAAAAATATTAAAAAATTATCAATTAATCAATACAAAGTAATCAAATTCAGGTAGCCAATCCCGGACCCAACCCCAAACTAACCCAATAACAAAACTAATACAACCCAACTCTTACATTTTGAGTTGGATAGTTTGGGGTTAGAGTTGTCAGGTTATTTAAACACCTCTAATTCAAAAGGTGTGATATTATATTTAAAATAGAAAATATTGAATGAGGGTAAAATAAGAACTTTTAATAGATATAAGAGCAAAAAGGAAAGATAAAAATTCTCCTCTTATTGTCTCTTTTAATATATATATATAGTATTAATTAACACACCTTTAGTATAATCTAACTTCATTATTTTCAAAATTGACAAATGGCATTATAAATTAGAAATTTGTTGTCATCATCCCTATTAAAAAGAAAGAAAAAAAGTCTTAATTCGGAGGATGAAATAATGAGGTTCCCAAAATAAAGTTAGGTAAAATAATTATGTCATTCTTTCAATTTTTGACTATTGATATAATAATTAACAGGCTTTTAGTACGATCGCACTTTATTATTTTCAAAATGGAAAAACGTCATCATAAATCCAAAAAAAAAAAAAGATGGGATTAAGTAATAAGGTTCGGAAAATCTAAATTTAAAAGTTGGGTAAAGTAGTTAAAAATTGAGGGCTAAAAAAGGAGTTGGAAAAAAAAAAAAGAATTGGACTTTGTGTTTGGAATGGGAAAAATTAGAAGAAGAAGAAGAAGAAGAAGAAGAAGAAGAATATGCATAACATCGCGTATTCTCGATTAGGCGGACTTCAAAAATCCCTCTCTCTTTACAGAAAAGTTCCATGGTGGGATCATATTCTAAAACCCGATTCCGATTTCGTTGTTCGATGGAATCGGATTTTCCTCGTCACTTGCTTGATCGCTCTCTTCATCGATCCTCTTTACTTTTACCTCATCATCATCGGCGGCCCTGCTTGTATGCGTTTCAACACTCGCCTCGGCATCGTCGTCACTTTCTTCCGCACCATCGTCGATTTCTTCTCCTTGTTTCACATTCTTATGAAGTTTCGAACCGCCTTCGTCGCCCCTAATTCTAGGGTTTTTGGCCGTGGCGATCTCGTTATGGACCTTAACGCCATTGCTATGCGCTACATTAAGAAGGATTTTCTCATTGATCTTGCTGCTACGCTTCCCCTGCCTCAGGTTGACTTTCTAATATGCCATGTAATCTTAAATTTATCTTCACTTATTCATCTAAGCTTTGGGTCGATTAACATGGTATTAGAAAAGGAAGTTCAATGTCATTTATTTACTCTTGAGTTAATATTGGTTTTTACTCATTGGGTCTTCTACAAATTTAATGGAAACTTACTTTCACCAATTATTTTAAGTTTTTTGGTTGATCGGTGATTAACATGATATCTAAAGGTTCTATGTTCAAATCTTTGCAATGTCATTTTTTCTTCCCAATTAATATTGACTTTTACTCATTAGGTCTTCTACAAATTCACAAATGAGGAAGGGTGTTATGGTATTTATATAATATTAAGTTTACTTTCACTCATTAACTTAAGTTTTTTTGTGATTAACATGGTATAAGAGAGGTTCTGTGTTCATACTTCCACAATGTCATTTTCTCTCTAATTAATATTGATTTTCATTTGTCGGATCTTTTACAAATTTCGAGCTCACAAGTGAAGGAGTGCCATAGAGTATTGATATAATATTAAATTTATTTTCACCTATTAGTTTAAGTTTTTTGATTAATAAGTGATTTACCAATCTGTTATAACAGATTGTGATTTGGTTCGTGATTCCAGCAGTGAAAAGCCCATCAGCAGCCCATGCCAACCACACTCTTGCATTGATTGTCCTCATTCAGTATGCACCCAGACTGTTTGTTATATTTCCTCTGAATAGACGGATCAATAAAACCACTGGGGCAATAGCCAAAACTGCTTGGGCTGGTGCAGCTTATAATCTCCTTCTCTATTTGCTTGCTAGTCATGTACTTCCTTTCATTAATTTAATCGATAAAATTAGTAGCATGTTTAAGAGTGATTCTAAAATGATCGAAATCATTTTTATCATTTTCAAAATCATTCGAAAATGCTTTTTGTCATTCAATATCAATTTTATAGTATGAAAAATGTCTTTCAAAGGGTAAAATTAAACATTCCCGAAAAGAAACAAAACCAATTTTCCTTGTTTGGCCATTGACTTGGCCTATGCCTTTCCATGTTGCATCAGAATTGATTTCGAGTGATTAAAGATGTGTTTCGGAATTGTTTTAAGCATGATAAAAGTGGTTTTCACCATTTCAAGATCACTCCCAAACATGCATTATATTTTCTCGTTATCATTGCTTAGTTCTTTGTGATTTGTCAGTGCAGGTGATCGGAGCTGCATGGTATATAGCATCAATTCAGCGTCAGGATGAGTGCTGGAAAATAGAATGTAGGAAGGAGATGAATACCACTCATTCTCCTTCTTGCGTGCCTTCTTTTATGGATTGTGATACTTTGACTTTACCAGAACGACAAGCTTGGCTAAGAGTTACTCGTGTTCTTACAAAATGCGATGCACTAAACGATGACAAGGATTTTGAGTTTGGAATGTTTGCTGATGCGTTCACTGATGAAGTTGCTTCAGCAAACTTTTTTGAGAAGTACTTCTACTGCCTTTGGTTTGGTTTAAAGAGTTTGAGGTATGGCTTTGTTGGTCTCTTACATGTTCCATCGTTTTAATTTTTTTTTCTGCCTTCTTAATCTGTAAACTGAAACTAATAATCCGTTGGCTATCTGATTTCTAACAAGTTCCTGTACAATCAAACAGAAGTCCTTCCAAACAATACACAGAACAAAGCAACGATATAATCGACCTATTGATAAGATATAATGTCTTGCAGATAGATGATGAAAAGAACAAGAGAACGAACGAAGGAAATAAAGGAAACTTCCCGAGAGCGAGCGGGTTTTCCTCCTCGAAAGCAAACTACCCAAAACTTGGCCAAAAAGTTACTGACATCACCCCCTACAAATAACAAATTCTCTGGCCTCCATACGAGCGCTCCTCGTCCCATGAACTACTTTGTCTCCAAATTGCCCCTTTTACCTCTCGTTTATATGTTTGAGTTACTCGTGGCCTAACATAATATTGTGGAGATAAACTCTTGTCCCCAATGTTGCTGGTGTTTGAGGATTCATGCTAACCAAATGATCATGCTCGGATAGTAATTGATGGAGTAAACATACATGCATGAGAATAAATCAGAATCAATAAGCACTCTAATTACATTTAATTTGAGTTTAAAAGCATACAAGAAAACCATTTTCAAAGAAGAGGGTTTCAAGAACACAATACCTTTCATGAAACTCTTCAATTCAAGTTTCTCTCCAAGAATTGGATCTCCAAATTGACAGTAAACCATTACAATGATCTTCTCTACTATCCTCTAACTTGGATTGAGAGGTGGAATCTCATATTGAGGTCAATTTGGTAATGAAAGAGGAGGGTTTTGAGAGAGAGGACAATTTCGTAAATTCAATCGAACGATTCTTCAAAATTCTGGATTTTGAAGCTTTTATGGAGCTAATTCATGCAAACACTACTTGACATTGTTGATTGACGCTTCAAAGAGTAATAGTCAAGTGAGATAGGTGTTTAATTTGGGATTAATCCACCCAAATTTTGAAGAAGTTGGAAAATTCTCCTATCTTCAAATTTTCCAATTTCTCAATTTCAATTTTTTTCTTTTTCATTTTCAATTTTCATTTAATTTTCACCAAAATCAAATTTAGTTACAAATTCAAATCTGAATTTGAATTTTACAAAATTGAAAAGGTTTTGTTTAAATAATTAATTAAACAAATTTAATTAATTAATTAAATAATAATTTAATATCAAATATTAAATTAATTAAATACCTATTTGATATATGAATCATATTCATATTAATTAATATTCAAATCAATATTTAAATATTTTAATCTCTCCGAATACGTTTAATTTCAATAAGTTAAACGTTTAATTATATCAAATATAATTAACCAAATCTTAAATTGAATTTGAACACTTCAAATTCAAAACCCTAATTTCGATTTTGAATGTTTCAAAACATTCAATTCACTAATACAAGGAATAATTTTACGAGCTAGTAGAGGAATTTTATGTAAGCTTGAACTTATCTTGGATAATATTGTGCTATTGTGGAAATATAGAATGTTTATTGTTCTAACAAGTCGGAAGCTTAAGTTGGTATGCATGCTAAAGGACTGATTTCTTCATAATCTATGTATAAATCAAGAAGCGAGTGTAAAGTGTCTAAAACATTTCTTTGTAAGGAATAACTAATGTTGTCATCAGACCATATAATAAGGGAATAAATCAGTCGTCTACTTATAAACTTTGTATTCCTGATTATTTTTTCATGAAAATTTTCTGCAGTTCATATGGACAAAATTTAACGACAAGCACTTATAGTGGTGAAATTTTATTTAGCATTGTGATTTGCTCCTTGGGATTGGTTCTGTTTTCACACCTCATAGGCCAAGTGCAGGTATGACATCTGAAAACTAAAATTGCATAGAGGGTTGGCTCTCTTTACCGGAAAAACCACTTTTTTATCCTTTAATGACACCATATTTTATGTTAGGATTAAAAGATTTCAATGTAACTATCTTCCTTCTTTGTGTCGTGAAGAGCTATCTGCAATCCACAACAGCTAGACTTGAACAGTGGAGAGTAAAACGAAGAGATACAGAGGAATGGATGAGGCATCGACAGTTACCTCTTCATTTGCAAGAACGAGTTCGTCGATTCGTTCAATATAAATGGATTGCAACTCGAGGTGTAGACGAAGAGTCGATCTTGCGCTCATTACCTTTGGATCTTCGTCGTCAAATTCAAAGACATCTTTCTCTTGCACTCGTTCGTCGTGTAAGTCCTCATCAAACTATCTATCTTCTTACTCAGTTCCAATTTCCAATAACACCCGTAATGAATCCCTTGCATATATTTAGAAGACTATTTCTAAAAATTTAAGATTATGGATAAAGGTAAATTTAATATTATATCATCTAACCCCCACTCCCCACTTGTAGGCTTGAAATATGTAAAAAACTCAACGTGTGGAAATCAATATTAATGAAGAGGAAATAACAACGTGTGGAAATCAATATTAATGAAGAGGAAATAATATTGTAGAGGTTTGATTTGAATACAGGACCTCGTAGACCATCTGTTTTGATATCATATGAAATCACCAATTGACCAAAAAAGGTTATGTGATGTAATAATTCCTATACTTCTCAGGTTCCCTTTTTTGCACAAATGGATGGTCAGCTATTAGATGCCATATGCGAGCGTCTCGTCTCGTCCTTGAATACCAAAGACACATTCATAACGAGAGAGGGAGATCCAGTAAATGAGATGCTCTTCATCATCAGAGGCCAACTAGAGAGCTCCACCACCAATGGAGGCAGGTCAGGATTCTTCAACTCCATCACTCTCAGACCAGGGGACTTCTGCGGCGAAGAACTACTAACATGGGCCTTAGTCCCAACCCCTAGCTTAAGCTTCCCCTCCTCAACTCGAACCGTGAAGTCTCTCACCGAAGTCGAGGCATTTGCACTTCGAGCGGAAGATCTCAAGTTTGTAGCTAGCCAGTTCAAGCGCCTCCATAGCAAGAAACTCCAACATGCTTTTAGATATTATTCCCACCAATGGAGGACTTGGGGATCTTGCTTTATACAAGCTGCTTGGAGAAGATATGTGAAAAGAAAGTTAGCTATGGAATTGGCAAGACAAGAGGAGCTTTATTACACAACAATCTTGGACCAAGATAATAGCCATGGCAATGAAATGGGAGGTGAAGGAGATGGTGAAACCAGTGGCTCCAAAAAGACTAGTACAAATAACAAAGTCCAAAATCTTGGAATAACAATGTTGGCTTCAAAATTTGCAGCAAATACAAGAAGAGGAATTCACCAAAAATTGGCTGCACTTGACCCTGATTCCACCAGCTTAACAATGCCGAAGCTGTTTAAGCCTGATGAACCAGACTTCTCTGCTTTCCAAGATGAGAATTGAGTTTCACAAGTATTCTTTTATTCTTTTTTTTTTTTTAACAAAACCAAGAGACCAGATGAACATAATTATATACTTTTTACATAATCTTCAACAATAATTAAAATGTTGAAGGTGTAAATGTAATTGCACAACAATGACAATATATTGATAGGTATACTTAGAAAAGTTTATTCAAATTCTAAATTTGTACAATACCATATTGTCCAAGCTGTAAAAGTTCAGACTTGTTCTTTGAGATGGGAATGATTTGGACTAATTAGATATCTTCGAAAATAGTGTCAGCAATGGAGAAAATAGTGGACTTATTGGTTTACAAAATAAGATATATTGTGCATACAATATAATCTAGGTTACGTTTATCAAACCGTAATGAAAATTAACGTAATCATAATGAAATTTCATTGATGGATCAATTGTAATGATCTTGAATCGCAAATGTAATTGAATTGTTTTTTATCGCATTTACTTAGAATTATAAATTTTGTCACATTTACTGTTACCGTTACTTTTGAGGGTCAAACAGTAACAGTTAAGGTGTTAAAATTCATAATTTTTTTTTTAAATAATAACAATAATGGCAACCATAATGGCAATGGTAATGACACGACATAATTTTCAGACGCAATTAGATTGAACACACTTCATTCGTCAATTAGTTTGCATTTTTTATTACAGATTTAGAAGTAGGCCTCATGTGTCAGTATGAATGCATAACACAAGTAAACAACACCAAAGGTAATCAAATGAGTGTTGGGTATCTAGTAAGACTTGTACTTAGAAATATACCTCGTGATAAAAAGGGATGAATCTCCTTTTGGTTATGTTATTTCCAGAATGGCATCAACAAGTACAAGATTTCGGAGAATGAATCTAAAAAAAGATGCAAAAAAGAAGAAAGTAAAAAGTTAAAGGTTGATTCGAGAGCGTCTTCATCTCCAAAAAGCCTTCACAAGCTCCAAATCCCAAAAACTGCCAAGAATTTCCTAAAACCTCCCTTAAATCCTAGCTCCTTGGTCCCTTTCTCTTCCAATTTTCCTTTTTTGCCCCTTCTCTTGTATGTATGAATAATTTGAGGTATTACAATATCCCCTTCTGTGAAACTTTCCTTGTCCTCAAGGTGAAAGTCCGGAAACTGAGATCTCATTATACTCATCTCTATCCATGTGGCTTCGGACTCCCGTTGATCTTGCCATTTAATCAAGGTTTCCTTTCCTGTAGTCAAATTCCATCGTTTCCCTAACAACATTTCCGGTTGAACATTGATTTCATACTCCTCGGACAATTGTGACAACACTGAATGAATAAGCCTTTGAACTCCCACTTTTTTCTTTAATTGAGAAATATGAAAAACATTATGAATGGTAGTTTCTGGTGGCAGTTGTAACCAATAAGCTACTGCCTCAACTCTCTCTATGACTCTATAGGGCCCATAATACCTGGGAGCGAGCTTTTCATTCCAACGTTGAGCTAAAGAGCATTGTCTATAGGATCGAAGTTTAAGGAATACCTCGTCTCCCACTTTGAAATTTATGTCTCGCCAATGTTGATCAGCATATTTTTTCATTAGTTCCTGGGCCTTAATCAATTGATCCTTCAATGCTAAAAGAGCTCAATCCCTTTCCATCAACTATTGTTCCAAGGAGTTAATGGAAGTCTTTCTTTCCCCATACGATATTAAAGGGGGTGGTTCTCGTCCAAACAACACTTTGAAAGGGGTGGTGTTAATCAAAGCATGAAATGTGGTATTATACCAATACTCGACCCAAGGAATCCAATCACTCCATTTCTTCAATTGTTCGTTGCAAAAGCATCTCAAGTATGCTTCTAAACAACAATTTACTCTCTCTGTCTGGCTGTCCGTTTGGGGATGGAAGGCGATTCTTCATTTAAGACTCGTTCCTTGTAAGGAGAATAATTCCATCCAAAAGTGACTAAAAAATATCTTGTCCCTATTTGATACAATATATTTTTGGAATCCATGATGCTTAACTTCTTCTTGTATGAATGCCTCTGCCACTTATTTCACTATGAAATGGTGTGCTAGTAATAAAAAAATGACTGTATTTACTTAGTCTATCCAATACACCATAATCAAGTCATACCCTTTAGATCTTGGGAGCCCTTCGATGAAATCCATCGTTATATTATCCCATACTTGTTTTGGAATTGTTAATAGTTGAAGGAGGCTTGCTGATGCGTTGATTTATCATGCGATGTAAGGATGTGTGGATGCGATGATCATGCAAGTTTTCCTAACAAGGCCCAAGGATAAGCCTTCTTAGGGTTCTAGTAAGTCGAGGGTCGAACACAGGGATTACTAAATAGATATGCGTCGGACTCTCTGATCGTATTACGATGGTGTTAAAGAAGTAGATGGTGATTTAACTTATATTTTCTAAAACGATGGAATTAAATGCGTAGCGATGAAAGGGTGATGTTGTAACAAGTATGTGATGAAGGGGTTAAGAAGAGGTTTTTCTAGCATTTCTTAAGATATTGTACAAGTCATGCGATCATGTTATACAGAAATATTAAGCACTACATTTCTCAATGCATAAGGCCACATTTCCTATTTCTAGGATGCATGCAATGTGTATGGAATGTAGCAGATAGAACCTATCTCTAAGTCTCTACTCTTGCTTATGCGATCTAATCCGACTCTCTCAAGCTAGATTCTATCTTTAGACTACTCTCTCAAGTACTCCAAATGATGAATGAAGCATACATAAGACAAGATGATCGCATAAAGTTCATAGCTTAAGTCATGCTAGCTAAGTACTTCTCAACCCATTCACAAATTTAGTTACTCATGCATGGTGTGGAGAGACTGATCATAAATTAAAATGAAGTTTCAATTTTTGAAAATAAAGCATTTGAGTACAAAACAATAAATGGTGTAAGAAGTATCAAGCCAGGTAAGCAATATCTTGCTTCCTCTGGCTTTTTACACTGCTTTTATCACTTCAACTCTTTCCCGAATTGTAGAATCTTGCTCTCGCAAGGGTTGGGTGTCACTCCTTTGTGCTATCTTTGGCAGTCTCTCAACCTCTCCGAAAATTAATTTCTTCTCAAGAATTCCTTTCCCTCGGCTTCACCTCGCTTTCTCGCGCGCTCTCTTCTTCTGGTTTGGTAGCATTGGGTATTTATAGACTTCTAGACAAAGCAGTTCTTCTCACTAATGATTGCATGGATGGGCAGCATTAATTTCCATACCTTGTTGTGTCGTCTGATAGTCATTAGAAGTTCAATGTATTTGTAACGATATGGTCTTCAACGGCCGTCAACTGCATTTCTGATTTGACCGTTATCAACTTTACGTCCCATTATGTTTCATTATATTATGCGACCATCTTTATGTAAAATCATCTTGTGATCATTTTTGAAATACCCTTGGATCGCAAACTCAAACGCGCCATCACATCGTGCCTTGGATCGCAAACTTAAACTACGTCATCGCATTGTACTTGCACAAAATAGCGCAATTTAATTGTTTTTATGCGATGAGCATTAGCGATCGAAAAATTCTTTTAGTTTTGCGCATTCAATCGTAATATTGCCTATTTTACCATCGCTTTCTCCCATCGTTTTAATAATTTTTAGCTTTAATAACTTGTATTTCTACCAGTTATCACATCCCCAAATTTAAAACAATGCTTGCCCTCAAGCATAAACTAAAGATTTTTCAAAATTTCAATCACCTTCACCCTACCTAGGCTTCTCATAGTGCCTTATTCAAATCGCTGAACCAATGCCTTATTAATTTCTATCCTAATCTCTTCCTAAAATATTTCTAACCTTTAGGGACCGTGAGCTTAATCTTCAAAAAAAGTCTCTACTCATTTCCCAGGATATCGCATGATTTATTTCAAATTTTATCAAGCCGGGAAGTAGTTTTGGTCTTCGCATGATTCAGATATTCGTTTCTATGCTCTTGCGCTGATCCGAGTGCCCAACCTTCGTTTTGGCTTGCCCCCACGGGTGTCATGCGAACATCCAACTACGAGCAAGGCGCTCTTTTTAGTCAAAACTCATGCCCATCTTTTTATTTAGCAGCGAAGTTGCGATCATTTAGCTTCTGCGTTGATCACGATTCCCACCTTCGTTTTGGCTTGCCCCCATGGGTGTCATGCGGACATCCAACTACAAGCAGGATCCGATCTCAATGTTAATTTTTTTTTAAAAAAAAATGAAATGAAGATCTGAAAATAACACCCCTCTCCCCCTAAATTTAAAACGCAACAATGTCCTCATTGTTGAAGACGAATTAATTCATGCTATGGACTCAAAAAAATTTGTAAAAATAGTTTTGAAGTAATGCTGGTAGACCACTAAATTTTAGAAATGTTTTGTGAATCGATTGTCCTAAAATTAATCTGATGCTAGTTCATGTGATAAGAAAAGAAGCATATATTTCATCATTAAAGTCATAATGGGCAAAGGATGAATGCAGTGATCAAATCAAGTAATCGGAAATTCAGAATTGAGCCAAACGAGAGAGAATGCGATAGCAGAATTCAGCAATATTAAATTAAAAGTGAGAAGTACAAAAATAGAAATAAGATGACGCAAGAATGACACAACCCCTAAATTTAATTTTTTGCGCACATCATTGTGATCGCATCCTTTCCTGTGATGGGCTGATTTTTTTTTAAATTTAACCGACCACGTGTTTTAAGCCCATCACATTACTCCATCGCATTCGTTTATTGCGATCAAAATGATGAAAAAGATAGAAAGATAGAAAGAAAAGAGTTGGCAATCATAAATAGTAGTAAATATGCAGAAAGTAAAATAGATTTTCGAAAGAAAAATAAAAAGGATATTCAAAAGGATATACTTTGTCCCTGATGAATGTATGTCGCTTATCATCGCAGGGACTGAGTGTTTCTTCTCTATTCTGGCTTACACAAGTCAATGGAGGTTTTCTCGCATTGAAAATCTCCTCCATGATACATCTTTACTCTTTGTCCATTCACTTTAAATGTGTTGGTCTCATCTTTGTTAGTCAATTCCACTGCTCCATGCGAGAATGCTTCCTTGATTATGAAAGGCCCAGATCAACGCGACTTCAGTTTTCCAGGAAAGAGTCGCAGCCTAGAGTTGAACAGTAATATCTTTTGACATATCTTGAGGTTTTTCTCGCAAAGACGCTTATCATGCCATCACTTGGTGCGTTCTTTGTAAATTTTGGAATTCTCATATGCCTGTAATCTCCACTCGTCCAACTCAAGTAGTTGAAGTTTTCTCTCTTCTCCTGTAACCTTAAGATCAAAGTTAAGTTTCTTAACTACCCACACCGCCTTATATTCTAGTTCCAACAGCAGATGACAAGACTTTCTAAACACCAACGCATATGGTGACATGCCTATGGGTGTCTTATAAGCAGTCCGATATGCCCACAAGGCATCATCCAGTTTCATGGCCCAATCTTTCCGCGATGGGTTCACCACCTTTTCTAAGATTGACTTGATTTCTCTGTTAGAAACCTTTGCTTGTCCGTTTGTTTAGGGGTGATATGTGGTGTCAATCTTAGGATGGACATTATATTTGATCAACAGTTTACTAACAATACGATTCACAAAGTGGGTCCCTTCGTCACTTATTATGGCACGTGAGGTGCCAAAACGAGTGAAAATGTTTTTCTGCAAGAACTTAAAGACTGTTGCCGCATCGTTTGCAATGCATGAAACAACTTCAATCCATTTGGAAACATACTCGACAACCAATAGAATGTATTTATGACCATTTGACGATGAAAATGGTCCCATGAAATCTATTCTCCAGACGTTGAATAGTTCCATCTCCAAAATGATCACTTTTTTTTTAAAAAAAATGCTTCCAGTGCATTGGCACTTAACACATTTCATGGAGTATTCTCGTGCGTCCTTAAACAGAGTGGGCCAGTAATACCCACATTACAAAACTTTCACTGTTGTGTGCTATCCACCGAAATTCCCTCCATAGGGTGATTCATGACATTGAAACAATATGCGATAGAAAACAGTCATGAATGAGCCTTTTCTTTTTATGGGATATGTAGTTTTCAGGGAATTGTTTGCAGACCAAGAAATTGACAATATCTCCATACCAGGGTAGTTCTTCAATCTTAAGCAACTGCTCATCAGGAAATGAGGCGTTCACCTTCGACTAGATGCGATCCACTTCTGGATTCTCTAATTGCAATAAATGGTCAGCAACCTGGTTATCTGTTCCCTTTCGGTCGATTATTTCCATAGTAAGAGAACCCATCAGATTAGTCTAGGCTTCACATCTTTTTTGGTCATCAAATATCTTATCGCAGAGTGGTCTATGTGGACTATCACTTTTGACCCCAACAAGTAAGGTCTGAATTTTTCAATCGCAAAAATCACCACTAAAAGTTCCTTCTCGGTGGTGGTGTAATTCACTTGTGTGGAGTTTAATGTTCTGCTAACATATGCAATGGGGTGTAACATTGTCTTTACTTTTTGTGCCAAGACTGCGCCCATCGCATATCTGCTAGCATCGCACATTAGTTCGAATGGCTTTGCCTAATCAGGTGTGATCAGAATTGGTGCGGTAGTCAACGCGTCCTTTAGTGTTTTGAATGCAGTGAGGCAGTGTGAATCGAAATCAAAGGGTCTATCAACTTCCAACAATGCATTCAAAGGTCGACCGATTTTGGAAAAGTCCCTCACAAACCTTTTATAAAACCTCGCGTGTCCTAGAAAACTCCTCAAAGCTTTCACATTCGCTAGAGGTGAAGTTTTTCTATAGCTTCAATTTTTGCTTTATCCACCTCTAACCCATTCCTCGAAACCTTATGCTCGAACACAATTCCTTCTTTGACCATAAAATGGCACTTTTCTTAGTTCAACACTAGATTAGTTTCTTCACATCATTTCAGTATTCTCTCTAGGTTTTTCAGACAGATTTCATATGTTTGTCCATAGACTGTGAAGTCATCCATAAAGATTTCAACTGAGTCTTCAAGGTACTCAGAGAAGATCGCCATCATACATCTTTGAAACGTACTAGGAGCATTGCATAATCCAAAAGGCATGCGACAAAAGGCAAACGTTCCATATGAACATGTAAACTTGGTCTTTTCTTGATCCTCTGGTGCGATCATAATTTGGTTATAGCCTGCATACTCATCAAAGAAGCAGAAATAATCATTCCCCACTAATCGGTCAAGCATTTGATCAATGAAAGGCAAGGGAAAATGATCTTTCTTTCTCGCCGCGTTGAGTTTTCTATAGTCCATACAAATCCGCCAACCTATGATGGTCCTCATGGGGATCAATTCATTGTTTGCATTAGGAACCACTGTCATCCCACCCTTTTTGGGGACACATTGCACGGGGTTAACCCACGTGCTATCTACGATAGGGTAGATAATGCTGGCATCTAACCATTTGATGATTTCTTTTTTGATAACCTCTTTTATCGCAGGGTTCAGTCTACGTTGAGGTTCTATTGACCCCTTCTGATTTTCTTAAAGCCGGATTCGATGCATGCAATACGTTGGGCTAATACCTCTGATGTTTGCGAGCGTCCACCGATTGCTCTAATATATTTCTTTAGAACACTGAGCAACGCGGTTTCTTTTTCTTCAGGTAACGCAGAGGATATGATGACTGATAAAGTTTCATTCTGGCCGAGAAATATGTACTTCAGGTGGGTTGGTAGAGTTTTTAGTTCTAGTGTAGGTGGTTGCTTTAAAGAGGGCTTCTGTGCTTTTCTTTCTTCATCTAAATTCAGCATTACCTCGTTCTTCAACATCTCTGTTATCGCATGGCAAGTCTCATTGGATGCTGTCGCATCCTCTCTTTCTTCATTTTCTTCTTTGGACTCCCATTTTTCAACGCAAGTTTGTTCATCTTCAAAATATGATAGGCCTTCCTCATCTGGGAACTTCATTGCCTTGATAATATTAAACCTGAGCTTCTTTCCGTTGATGCTCATTGTGATTTCACCCTTGTGCACATCTATTTGGGCACGACCAGTAGAAAAGAATGGTCGTCCCAATATAATTGGAACATCTTTATCAGCCTCATAATCCAATATAATGAAGTCTGCAGGTAGAATGAATCTGTCTATTGTTACCAGGACATCTTTTAATTTTCCTTCAGGGTGCACCAAGGATATATCAGTGAGTTGAAGAGTCACCGTTGTGGGTGTTAGTTGTAACACATTCAGTCTTTTGAAGATCGAAAGGGGCATTAAGTTTATGCTTGCCCCAAGATCGCATAATGCTTGACCAATATAAATTCCTCCTATTGAGCAGGGTATTGTGAAACTGCCAGGGTCACGCATCTTTGGTAGGATTATAGTGTTGGATTCTTGTGTCAATGCCACCATGGCGAATCTTCCCGTGCTTCTTTCTTCGAGACAATATCCTTAAAAAATTTCATATACACCGGCATCTGCTCTATCGCTTCTATGAATGGAATATTGATGTGCAATTGTTTCAATATTTCCAAGAAATGTTGATACTGGCCTTCAACGTTATGTTTCTTTTTCAGTCTTTGAGGGAGGTAATTGTACTTTCAATGTTTCATGGTCTAGAAGTTTAGAGGTGATCGCATCATCTGGTTCCCTAGTTTCGGACTCCTTTGATTCAGTCTGCGATAGAGGTTTTTCTGATTTAATCGCAGGTTGCTCTTTTGACTTGGTCATGTGAGGCTTCTTTCTGACTTCTGTCGTAGGCTTTTCGCTCCTTAGGGTGACTTCTTGGCAGTGTTCTTTCTTTATATTACCTGGATTGCGTGGAAGCTTGGTTGAGCTAGGCAATGTCCCTAGGGGTCTGTTCTTTAACTCTCTTGCAATTTGTCACATTTGAATTTCCAAATTGCAGATGGATATAGCTTGGTTTTGAAGGACTGTTTCATTCTTTTTTATGTATTTCTTCAACAAGTTTTCCAGGGATGATGAGGATGATGTTTGAGAACTGCTAGCTTGTTGTTGTCCATTAGTTCTATGGAAAAATCCTGGCGGTCCTGCTCTCTTATCCATAGGCTGACTGCCTTGCTGTTGGTTGTTCTTCCAAGAAAAATTTGAGTGATTTCGCCACCCCGGGTTGTAAGTGTTTGAAAAGGGATTGTTTTTGACAAAGTAAACTGATTGAGGATTTCGTGGGCATTCTTCAAAAGACTGCGATTCTTCACATACGACACAGCTGGTGCTTGTTTGCTCTATCGCATTGACTTGCCCATTTCGAGTTCCTGAATTGTTTATTATGATGACTTGCAACAAGTTTATCATCACATTCATCTAATTTGGTAATGATGAGATGGCACCATTACTCGTATTACCTTCTCTGGGCTTTGTTCTTTAATCGCTTTCTTGCCAATCTTCGTGGTTTTTCGAGATGTGATCAAGAATGTTCTTTGCTTCATCATATGTTTTGTCCAGAAGACCTCCTGCTACTGCCGCATTGGCAGCTGTCTGCGATGCAGAGTTGAGTCCATGATAGAAAATCTCCATTTGGAGGCAATCCGTAATCCATTGTGTGGGCAGTCGTGTACTAGTCTCTTGAATCTCGCCTATGCGTCACTGAGTGATTCATCTTCTTCTTGTTCAAAATTGGTGATCAATTTACTTCTTCTGGCATTCTCTGTGGGAGGGAAATACTTCTTCATAAACTTATCAACAACTTACTCCCATAACATTATCTCTCCTGGTTCGAGAGAGTATGCCCATTTTCTTGCTTTATCGCATAGTGAAAATGGAAATAACGTGAGTTGAACCTCTTCTGGGGAAATATTAGGGAACACAAAAGTGTTGCAAATTTCAATGAAGCTTCGTAGATAGGCATGCGGATCTTCACCACGCCATCATTCGAACAGTTCTGTTGTTTGTATCATTTGTAACATTACTAACTTCATTTCGAACCTTGATCCATCCAATGCTTGTCTCATGATTCCAAGGGAGAAATTATATAAGTTTAGTGACGCATAGTCCCAGATGGGTCTATTGCGATCATTTGCCAGTAGGATGGGATTTTCCATCATGTTGTTTTCATTCGCTACTCGTTCTTCAGTTTGTTCAGCCATTCTACGAACTCTTCCTTGCCATTTACGTCTGTTTCTCTACTTTTTGCGAAAAGTTATTTCGATCTCTAGGTCATGCTTGAGCTCAGGAGTATGTCCTTCACTCATACGACACTTGCTTCTTCCTTCACAGGTGGAATTGCAATACTTCAAAGGTCAAAAGCTGCAAAGATCAAAAAGGTTTGATGTTAGCGCAATCTATACCGTAATCCCCAGCAACGGCGCCAAAAACTTGATGCGTTGATTTATCATGCGATGTAAGGATGTGTGGATGCGATGATCATGCAAGTTTTCCTAACAAGACCCAAGTATAAGCTTTCTTAGGGTCCTGGTAAGTCTAGGGTTGAACACAGGGATTACTAAATAGATTTGCGATGGACTCTCTGATCCTATTGCGATGGTGATTAAAAAATAGATGGTGATTTAACTTAGATTTTCTAATGCGATGGAATTAAATATGCAATGATGAAAGGGTGGTGTTGTAACAAGTATGTGATGAAGGGGTTGAGAAGTGGTTTTGCTAAGTCATGGGATCATGCTATACACAAATATTAAACATTGCATTTCTCAATGCATAAGGTTACATTTCCTATTTCTAGGATGCATGCGATGTGTATGAAATGTAGCAGATAGAACTTATTTGTAAGTCTCTACTCTTGCTTATGTGATCTGATCCGACTCTCTCAAACCTAGATTCTGTCTTTAGACTACTCTCTCAAGTACTCCAAATGATGAATGAAGCATACATAAGACAAGATGATCGCATAAAGTGCATAACTTAAGTCATGCTAGCTAAGTACTTCTCAACCCATTCATAAATTTAGTTACTCATGCATGGTGTGGAGAGACTGATCATAAATTGAAATGAAGTTTCCATTTTTGCAAATAAAGCATTTGAGTACAAAACAATAAATGGTGTAAGAAGTATCAAGCCAAGTAAGTAATGTCTTGCTTCCTCTGGCTTTTTACACTGCCCTTATCACTTCAACTCTTTCCCGAATTGTAGAATCTTGCTCTCGCAAGGGTTGGGTATCACTTCAACTCATTTCCCAAGACATCACATGATTTATTTCAAATTTTATCAAGTCGGAAAGTATTTTTGGCCTTCGCATGATAGATATTCGTTTTTGTGATCTTGCGCTGATCCGAGTGCCCAACCTTCATTTTGGCTTGCCCCCATGGGTGTCATGCGGACATCCAACTATGAGCGAGGAGCTCCTTTCAGTCAAAACTCATGCCCATTTTTTTATTTGGCAGCGGAGTTGTGATCACTTAGCTTTTGCAATGATCACAATTCCCACCTTCATTTTGGCTTACCTCCATGGTGTCATGCGGACATCCAACTACGAGCAGGATCCAATCTCAAAGTTAAATTCTTTTAAGAGAAAAATTGAAATGAAGATCTGAAAATAACGAGGTTGAAAATAACACCCCCCTCCCCCCCGAAAAAGAAAATTAAATTGCAGCAATGTCTTAATTGCTGAAGACGAAATAATTCATGCAATGGACTCAGAAAATTTTGTAAAAATAGTTTTGAAGTAAATCTAGTAGACCATTAAATTTTAGAAATGTTTTGTGAATGGATTGTCCTGAAATTAATCTGACGCTAGTTCATGTGATAAGAAAAGCATATATTTCATCAATTAAGTTATAATAGGCAAAGGATGAATGCGGCAATCAAATCAAGTAATCAGAAATTCAGAATTGAGCCAAACGAGAGAGAATGCGATAGCAGAATTCAGCAATATTAAATTGAAAGTGAGAAGTACAAAAATAGAAATAAGATGAGGCAAGGAAGGACACAACCCATAAATTTAATTTTTCGCGCGCATCATTGTGATCACATCCTTTCCTGTGATGGGCTGATATTGTAATTACGATGGGCTGATTTGTTTTTTAAATTTAACCGACCACATGTTTTAAGCCCATCACATTACTCCATCGCATTCGTTTATTGCAATCAAAATGATGAAATAAAAAAGATAGAAAGATAGAAAGAAAAGAGTTGACAATCATAAAGAGTAGTAAATATGCAGAAAGTAAAATAGATATTCGAAAGAAAAAGAAAAAGGATATTCAAAAGGATATACTTCGTCCCTAATGAATGTATGTCGCTTATCATCGCAGGGACTAAGTGTTTCTTCTTTATTCTGGCTTACCCAAGTCAATGGAGGTTTTCTCGTGTTGGAAATCTCCTCCATGATACATCTTTACTCTTTGTCCATTCACTTTAAATGTATTGCTCCCATATTTTTTGGTCAATTCCACCGCTCCATATGGGAATGCTTCCTTGATTATGAAAGGCCCGGACCAACGCGACTTCAGTTTTCCAGGAAAGAGACGCAGCCTAGAGTTGAATAGTAATACCTTTTGACCTATCTTGAGGTTTTTCTCGCAAAGACACTTATCATGCCATCGCTTGGTGCGTTCTTTGTAAATTTTGGAATTCTCATACGCTTGTAATCTCCACTCGTCCAGCTCAAGTAGTTAAAGTTTTCTCTCTTCTCCTGCAGCCTCAAGATCAAAGTTAAGTTTCTTAACTGCCCACATCGCCTTATATTCTGGTTCCAACGGTAGATGAAAAGCCTTTCCAAACACCAACGCATATGGTGACATGTCTATGGGTGTCTCATGAGCAGTTCGATATACCCACAAGGCATCATCCAGTTTCATGGCCCAATCCTTCCACGATGGGTTCACCAACTTTTCTAAGATTGACTTGATTTCTCTGTTAGAAGCCTCTACTTGTCCGTTTATTTAGGGGTGATATGCGGTGGCAATCTTATGGTGGACATTATATTTGATCAACAGTTTACTAACAATGTGATTCATAAAGTGGGTCCCTTTGTCACTTATTATGCCATGTGGGGTGCCAAAACGAGTGAAGATGTTTTTCTGCAAGAACTTAGAGACTGTTGTCGCATCGTTTGCAACAGATGAAACAGCTTCAATCCATTTGGAAACATAGTCAACAGCCAATAGAATGTATTTATGACCATTTGACGATGGAAATGGTCCCATGAAATCTATTCCCCAGACGTCGAATAACTCCACCTCCAAAATGATGTTCATTGGCATCGCATTTTTTTTCTGAAATACTTCCAGTTCATTGGCACTTATCGCATTTCATGGAGTATTCTCGTGCGTCCTTAAACAGAGTCGGCCAATAATACCCACATTGCAAAACTTTTGCTGTTGTACGCTATCCATCGATGAAGAAAAGGGCAAAACACCTGGTTCATCAAGGATTGGAATGTCGTCAGTGCATTAGTGAGCCCAAAAGGCATCACCACGAACTCGTAATACCCCTCGTCTGTCTGGAAGGCAGTCTTTCAATGTCTTTTTCCTTCATTCTTATTTGGTGATATGTAGGGGTATATCAGCAAGCATCGGATGCAACAAGGATTAATAAGCACTCCAATTCATAATTTTGGCAATAATTAAAGCATGCTCATACAATAACAAGAGGGTTTCAAGCCATACCTTTGTAGAACTTTTTGAATCTTGATTATCAACTGCAAACTTCTCCAAATCTTGTTGTGGACCACCTCAAGATCTTCCCCACTATTCTTTTGGACTTTAAATTGAGTTGTGAGACTCAAAATAAGCTTGAATGAAGGGAACTTAGAGAAGAACTCACTGCAACAACCCACTTGAAAAACAACTTCTTCAACTCGAATTTTTCAGTAAAAACTCTATAGATGCATGGCTCAATTCCACTCCAATCTTCTCAATATATTGCAAGACTTTCATGCAAAGAAGAGGGTTGCATGAGATGCAGGTCCTACTTGGAGTTATTGAAGCCAAACTTAAGTGGGTTTGGTGTGAGCTAGTTGAAGGTGTTATTAGAAAAAACCATAATTTCATTTTGTGTTTTTCAAACTTTTCAATTTTTACCAAATGATTTCAAAAAATCAATTTGGTTTAAAAAATTGAAAATATTATTAATTTTGCATAATTCATTTCATAAATTAATTTTCTAATAAAATTAATAAATAATTATTTAAACAATTTAATTAATTCTACTTAATTTAATATCAAATATNTCATAAATTAATTTTCTAATAAAATTAATAAATAATTATTTAAACAATTTAATTAATTCTACTTAATTTAATATCAAATATTAAATTAATTTTATACAAATCCATATTTAAATCATATTTAAATATTTATTAATTCTCCTATTCTATTTAATTCTTAAAATTAAACGTGTAATTACATCTCATATAATTACTAATTCCTTTAATTCTAATTTGAATGTTTCAAATTAACTTATCATACTACTCTAAATCTAATCCATTTACGAGCTAGTAGGGGGACCTCGTGGACCTACAAATCATGGGCTTCAATGATCTGAGACTAATTGGCTAAACTCATTACACTGAATTAGCCTCATTCGTTAACTAATGGGTCACTCAACTAAAGCCCATAGTTGAACTCCTCTCACTGTAGACATATTATGTTCACTCGATATAACCATGATTAGTAAGTTAACCCTTCATAGGTTGTTCGTAATAATGGCTGGGTCATAGGTCTGTTTTACCCCCAAGATTACATCTTGTTTCTTAAGTCCCATTGATCCTCTAAGAACAATTGATTTGTGATCTAATCAACAAATCGAGTCCCTTTCAAGTCAAAGAGAAGGTGGGACCCCTTGTTTAAGACCCGGAGTCAGCACTTAAGGGAACAAACTCTCTACTATCCCTAAAAGTGTGTAGGAGTGAATTCCTTCTTGCACCTTATGTCCCCAACTATCTACCTGGTCTTACCCCTGAAATGGAGGTTTATTGAATCGGCGTTATTGAGCCAACCCTCGCCTATGAAAATCTAAGGATAATCCCAAATAAACAGAAGTTCATAGTTATCTCAGGATCAAGGTCAAGTTACCTAGGTCATCGCTTTGAAATAGTCAGTCTTAAATAGTAAACAACATCATAAAGTAAGAGTGACTGATTTCATGGTCCTTGTATAAATCCAGTTGCACAGGAGGCCCCTACTCCTCATGTCATAACATGTACGAATCAGGATCACATCGTTTGTAGAATTTTACAACTCTTTGTAACAACTGCAGAGTAGGCCGCATCCAATAATGTTACTAGAATAAGACACCCAACCTTATTCATATACTATAGATTATTTTGACTATTTACTCGAACCTAATCCACTTTTATGTCTCCACATAAAGTTCAAGCACTTATGTAATAGTCATGGGTCTTTTAGGTTTATTGGATTTCTAATAAGCAATACATATATTCAATAACAACTTATTAAATTTTTAGAATAGGTTTTATTGTTTACAAACAACGTGTTTTAGGACTTAAAACCCAACAAACTCCCACTTAGACTAAACTCCAGTGGTAACTTATATATACAAATATATAAGACTGAGTTTCTGAGTTTTATAGAGAAATAGAATAAACTAGGGTATTACATACCCATGGTTTACCTTCCGGTATCACATACTCGATATTTCTCCCACTTTCCCTAGGTTATTAACCTGGTATTCCTAGTCTTACTAGGTGATTCTCAAACACTTTAGTCAGGAGAATCTTTGTAAACATATTATAGTGTACAAAAGACTTCGTATTTAAACTATATGAGAATGCATTCTATTCTCAATAAAGACCAGAAAGTCATACTTTCCTCCCTCTACATTGAGGTACTCTCAACTCTTTGAGTAAGACGCATCTGACCTGTCTTAACAACTCTTGTTAACAGTGTTAATTCAATAAATTTTTATTAAATAGATCTAGAAATCTTAAAATTTCCTATACTTTGATTTATCGATTTCTAGCCGTTTTCAATATTTGAAAATTAGCAAATGGATTTTTAATTAATTTGATTTTTAATAGAAGTTGCTATGAGGTAGAACAAACATAATTTTTGAAAATGAACATTTCATTTACAATAAAAATATATACATTTTGTTCTTTACAAGATAACAAAAGCAAGTAAGATTATCATCAGATAGCAACATCTCCCACTAGTTAAACTGAATAAGCGGTCCTCAGGAACTAGTTTGCCTGTTTTTCTTTCTCTGTTCTCTTCTCAACAAGGTACTGAGGGCAGTTTCTCTTCCAGTTCCCTTCTTCATTGCAGTGGAAACACTTTCCTTTGTATGCAGATTTGTTCTTGCCTTTCTTTCCAACGGGTTTCTTCTTCCCTTTCCCTTTACTCTTCTTAGCAGGAATGCTCTTACCCTGTGAAGAGGAAGCAACATCAGGCTTTTTGGAGGATGTTCCTCTCTTCTCAGCGGTAGTGATGTTTACTTCTAATTCTAGACCTTTAGTTCTCAACATAGTCTGGTAAGCCTGTAGCTCATTGAGCAAAGTAGTCTAACTATATTCAATTTTATTCTTGAGTGCATTTGTGCAGAACTACAGAAAACTCTTCGGAAGAGATTCTAGAATAAAATCGACTTGACTTCTCTCGTCAGCAACAACACCATTTACTTACGCCATATTAAAGTGGACCATCATGTCCACGACATTTTCACGAATAGAGACCTCCTCTTTCATGCGGTAGTTATAAACGTACTTTATAGCATCGTGCCTGTTAGAAGGAAGATTAGGGATGGGGTGGTTGTGCACACAATCATGCGTTGTGCATGGTTAAGCTATGCATTTACGTGCATGCGTCAGAGCTCATGCATCAAAATGAAAATGTGTTAATCTAGTATGCAATGACCACACATTCCTATCACAAGTTTTCTTACGCTCACGCCAAGTATAATGCAAACGTAAGTTTCTCGGGTAATCCGAGGTCGAACATAAGGACTTGTCACTCAATTATGCTTGTGAAGCAATGCATTTGAGGTGATGAATAAAAATAAAAAGAAAGTTTAATGGATTTACACACTACTCCAACTCCTAACTAAACAGATAGAGCAATAGCAGACTTGTGATGAGAATAGGTAGATACACAACAACCGTTAACGCATAGTAATATTTATTATCTTAAATCGCTCGAGTAATCCCAGCTCATCACACTAACGCATCGCACACCTCTCGGTGGTCAAGTCGGCATGACTATATCTCTATAGTGCATGGTTGCATGAGCATAAGATTGTGCCTATCTCTAGGAACAATGCATATTTTGCTTTAGTGTGTTCCATCTCTTACCTTCTCTGGCAGTTAGACACGGCTATTTAACTTATAGACAAGGATTGCAATAACTATAGACAAGCATGTGATAGCCTTTCACCAAGCAAAAAGGATTAACTCACTATACTTGCACAATGCACACCTGTCGGTGGGTGCTACATGTGTCCTATCTCTAGCCTACACGATTAAATATGCGATAACCTTTGACAAAATAAACGATGAAGGTAAATGATGATAAAGATAAAGATGATGAAGAAGATGGCATTGAAGGAATCAAGAGATGCATTGATTACAAATGTCTTAATATCTTAAGCTAAAAATATAATACAATACAAGGTTAGAAGAGAAATGAAGGACTCTGCATCAAGGCTGCCAGTGATGCCATGGATGAATGGTAGAGATGTCTCTCTCGAGCTCTATCTCTGGTGAAAACTTCAATCGTCACTCGGTCTAGTTTTGTGGAGGTGAAGAATTCTCACTGAAAATCTTGCTCAAACTCTCATCTGTTATCGCAAACCTCTACCTTGAGGCAGAAGTTCGGATGTCTTGAAATGAAGATCCAAAGGGCTATTTATAGATTTAAAACGCCGACAGCAATCATGATTGCGTTATGGCTCACTACTGCTTTTTGTCGCGATATGGGCATTGTCACATCGTCTTATCTTGTTGATACTCCAAAGTATGCGTCCGAGCTTGATTCAGCTGAAGTATCAACGCGTTCTACCCACTTGGCGATCGTTCTTCTATTATGGCTATTACTCTATGGCCGGAATCTCTAAGTGATCACCACATTTGCTTGATCACCGCAACTTCCATGCGATAGACACATGCAATCCAACTTTCAACGTTGTGTTTGTCTTTGCGGTCGCCTGGCTTCAGCGCATGCGTTTGTCTACGATAGTTTATTTCCAACGCATGCGTTTGATTCCTACGATAGCTACAAAAATAGAAACTTTGGCACGGAATAACACATAATATTGGAGTCAGTGAGGATTTAGGTGTTAATCGACACAAAACTCAAATTTTCGCAAATTCTAAGTATTATCACTGTATTTTCTACTTATTAGCCCTCATCATTCTAAATAAAAGGCTTATAATAACTGGCATTTCTATCAGTTATCAATGCATTAGGGAGAAGAATAGTTGCCCGAACATCCCTCGTAGAGATTCCATAATCTCTTTAGTAGTACCTATATCCTCATGTTTCTTCACCAAAACATCAGATATGTTGGCGAGAATATAAGCATGACCTTTATCATTTACCCTGATCCATCTATCATACGCATTCCAAACAGTTTGGTTTGTGTTAAAGCTCGAAATGGGAGGACAATCTTCTATTAAAACGAAACGTAAATTGTCTATCACTAGTATAGTATTCAAATTTGATTTCCACATTGCATATATCTCCTATCAATTTATCAGACACCAACAATTGTACTAGTGAACTCGTCATTCTGAAATTATAAAAAAATTCTATAAGTGAATTGCTTTTAAATCCAATCAAGTTTTAGCAAATTAATAATATACCCAAGATTTATTTTTTGCAACATTACTACACCAAGACATTTTTTACTAAATACTATCTCCAAAATAACTCATATTCTGATAGTCATTTAGCTACCGCTTTTAGTCAAAAATTACTAACACTTTAATAATTTTGTAAGTGTAACCCTTCATTTTTAGACGTCAGATGTTGGCCCCAACTATACTACTAAAATGGAGAATGAGGTTGGGATGGACCTAAGAAATCCTATCCATCTCTGGAGTTTGAGTTGTTCCAAATCCTATGTTACAACCCCCCATGGGGATAGCCGTCATTAAACAACTAGCAAAGGCTGCTTAAAGCAAACCAATAGGCGTAACATAGGAATCTCACGGTCCAAACTAACGGAAGAGACCATAGGATATGTTGACACATATCCTTCACCCACTTACTATAAACTACTTCCCCCGTCCACCTTGTTATTGACTCATACAAACACTTTTCGTATGGAGGTCACTCCCAAGGTGACACAAAGCGTCATATGAATCCACAGTGTAAACTATGTGGAGACATGGCAGTTGAAATCTATATATCATATAATTGATTTATGTTTGAACAACTTCCCCTTATTCACCGAAATCTAGATTTATGCTAAAAAATACTTTTCGTATGGAGGTCACTCCCAGGATGACACGAAGTACCACTTAAATCTCGATTGTGAACTGTTAGGGATGTGAGAGCTAAAAATACCGTATCTTATATGTTATTAATCTCCCACTAAAGTGTTCTAATAATTTTATCATATATAAGTTATTTAAACTCCTACTAAAGTGTTCAATTAATATGGATAAGATTATACTTAGGTTCTTTTCGACTAATAAAAACAACCTTAAGTCTAAGCGGTTTATCCAAGTATCACATTTATAATTGAGTTTTAACCTACGATGTCTAGGTGATAAACCGTTTTATTACTGCACACCGCTTATGTATGCTTTATAAAACCAGTTAACAACACTCAATTATTCGGCCATAATCCCCAGCTAGGAGGTGTTCTATAGACTGTCAACTTAAATACCTCCAACCTTCGATAGGATTATATACCGATCGAGTTTGTAACCCGAGTTTTACAAGTTTAACGACCTATTTTAACTATTAAAATGAGTGGTTAACTTACTTGAGCATGCAGCTGCTCTTTGTTATGGATTTTAAACGTCTAACCAAATTTTATAACAACTTACAAAATTTTTAGGCATGCTAAATATCCACAACACTCATCAAAGGCATTCAATATTTAATATAACAATTATATTAAAAAAAAACCCTAATATGTATACTATATATTATAACATTTTATAACATACTTTTAATGCATGTAACATGCTTCCTATGGTAGGATTTTACATCTACATGGCATACTGTATTCTCATACAAGATTTATTTAATTATAACATACATCAAATGCATAAATAATTAAACACGAACTGATATGGTCTTAGTTTTGGAATAAATAAGCAAATAAAAGCCTAATTATTACAAAACAGCCAGTAACAGCTTCAAAACCGCTTCCGAATCGCTCGAACTGCTCTAAACCTGTCTCTTATACACATCTAGATGTGTATAAGAGACAGGAATAGCCTGAACCGGACCAGCCAAAAACCTTTTGAGGCTGAACCAGACAGGACCTCAAGAAAACCGGTCGAACCGGCTGCTTTCGCTTATACACATCTAGATGTGTATAAGAGACAGAAACTAGACAAGACCTCAAGAAAATCAGTCGAATCGGCTGCTCTCGCTAGCTCTAGTGTTGCTCGGTTCAACTCTTTCCAGCTTCGTTGAATAATCTCGCTTCAAACTCGATCCCTCACTCCATGCTCGAAATCTCACTTGAACTTGATTCAAAATCTCGCTCAACTTGATCTCTCGCTTGAAATTCCAAAAAATCTCATTTAAACTAGAAATCTCTCTCAAACTTGATTCAAAATCTCGTTTGAACTTGAAATCTCGCTCGAAAAATACCATGGAGCAGAAAAACCCAAAATCGAGCGCAGAGCTAGCTCTACCTTCTCAGTATCTTCTCCTTCGACGATTTCTTTCAAATCTTCCTCAATTTCTTCGATGTCTTTGTCTTCTCCGATAATAAACAATCGTAATTCCCGCAATTCTCTCGCCTCACCGGTGATCGGGTGAATATTTATCATTGCATTTAAAGCATAACCCCTTAATTCGTTTTTCCTTAATTTCAGCATCTGTCAAGTGACGGGTCGGACCTTCCTTCCGTGGGGCCCCTTAATTCTCAGGTACCTGGCCTCGCATCGTATTGGGCTAGTTATACTACCTTTGGCCTATTATCCCAGCCTATCGGACTTTATCTCTTTTCCCGATTGGGCTCCACCGTTGTTGCCCTTGATTTCCTTCAAAGCTTGGAACTTCTCATCTTGAGTTCGAGTTGTCTTCATCGCCTCTTCTAATCCCTACAAATGGGCACTCTCAACTTAGCTTTTATTTGGTTCCAACCCGTTGATGAACGTTTCGACCAGCACCTCTTCCAATAATAATGGTAATGGAGTCGAATATTTCTCAAAGTGTTTTCGATATTCTTCGTACAATCTTTCTTGTTTGATCGCCAAGAATTGTTGGGTCAGATTTCCTTCTCGAGTCGTCTTGTACCACTCAAACATTCTCTTCTTCAACTCCCCCCACATTTGAATAGGGTTCCAATTGTGGGTCCATCGATACCAGTCACTGCCATCTTGCTCTTTTCTTCCTCCATCAACTCGTGGATTTCAAAGTAGTGCTTTGCTCGGTATAATCATGAATACGGGTGGTCTCCCTTGAAAATGGGCATCTCCAGCCTTTTATGCCTGCTTTTATCTCCCCCAGATTTCCCTTGCAATTATTCTCCATCCTCTTCTTGTGTTGATTTTCCCTTCTTCTAAGAGCCTTCTACCATCAGTGACCCTTCCTTATCCCTACTTAGATTTATCTCCCTTATTTTCCCCATGAAACGAACGAAATTCTGACACATTATGAAGACCATCTCCTTCATTTCCACATTGACCTTTTCATGGGATTCCAGCTTATCTTCGATCTCCTTCACCACCATACTTCCCATTTTTCCCAGAATGTAGAGGCTTTGATATCAATTTGTTCCAGTCAAACCTACACTTAGAAATATACCTAACAAGTGATAAAATAGGGATGAATGTTTCTTGTTATGTTATTTCTAGAATCTCATAAGCAAGTATAAGATTTCAAAGAATGAATCTAAAGGAAAGAAATAGAAAAGGAGAAAGTAAAAAAGATAACCGTTGATTCAATAGCACCTCTGTCACACCCCCTCCCTAGCCTTAACCCATGACTTAGAAGAGAGCATGAAGACATACCAATATAACTCCAAAATAATATTTTTAATTTAACATTTACCCTTTATCTATTAGAAACCTTAACATGTCTACAATAACCACACCAAATTTGCTACATGTAGACAAATTTTCCTATACTCTTCTATTACACAATCCGAGCCATGCCTTGAAAGATTACCAAGTCCTGGTGTTTGGTGGTTGAAAGACTCTTCCCTAAACACTTCGCTTCGCAACCTGGAGGGGGGGGGGGGGGGGGGAGATAGAAGAAAAACATATTTGGAAAAGTGTGAGCTAATAAGCGTAGTGAATGGTGCCTTTTAAAATAACAATAGCTTTAATTATAAAATCATTTTTTTGGGAAATCAATCACATAATCAACAATTTCGTTATAACCTATGCCTGCTCACGTGTAATCCTGATCAAGCATTTTCCTCCAACCACATGCTATACTTGGCATATGATAACAATAATAATAACTTTTCATGGAAACTTTCCAATATCTCGTTTTCCCGCCAATGTGCACATCAAAAACTATTTCCCGCTAGCTATGCTTAGGTAACCTGACTACATTTCCCGCCGACCGAAGCCGACTATATTTTTCCGCCAAGTACCCTTTTAAGCATGCTAACTATATATTTCGGGCATAATCTTAGTTTTCGTAGTAATTATACAGACAATATCATGGCAAGCATAATAACATTACAATCATGCATCTTGTACATACTGATGCATTTATACATACAGCAATGCATAAATCTTAATAACCACTCATCATTTGCAAGATTTTCTACTGGAACTTACTTTGAGAGTATTTCCCTGAGATTTCCTCCATTTCAATGAAAATTCCCAATTAAAATTGTTATATCACTAAATAATGCTAAAATAGTCAAAATATTTCTTTATACTAAAAGCACCATCTTACCCTACTTAAGATTTAGTCAAAACCTCAAAATAAGCCCTTAAGAGGTTATTTTAACCGTGGTGCGTGTAGGGATGCTGGTAGGCAGCTGAGGCATCCGACCTTGTGCAGGAGGCATGCATGCTGCGTCGCACAGTTGGCCACAGCGTAGGGCTGGCGCGAGGCGCGCGCTGTGTTACGATGGATGCATTGGCTGGGCGAGCCTATGCGTTTGTGCGAGCCTTCAAGTTCATTAACGCAACTTTGACTCCTTCGAACTCTGATTATTTTGGCAGCCTGAGTACCTAAACTTAATACTCTAAATAGACTCTTAACACTGAGATTTTGAAAATGGCACGAGTACACTGTTCTCGTCCGACCTCTATTTATAGCTACCCTGAGCTCTCCCCCTTGTGACAACTCAACCTACAAATGTCTCTTTTTAAGGCTGCCAACACTAAACCCCTTCCAGCTATGCTTTGAGTTATATTAACCTTAATTTGCCAGCAAAATTTCTTACTTTGCATGTAACCTCCATCTTCCACCTCTTACTTAAAGTGATAAGAGTCACTTTTGCATGAAACATCCTTTCGCCACCTCATTTACTTAATGCCTAAGGATGTTTATCCATAATAAATAATATGCCCATGGACGCATCACTTGAATGGTGCCTCCTCGCAACCTTTGATCATCGCATCCTTCGCCTCCGTCACACAGTTTTTCTTTTATCGTGTCCACCCATCTACAACTATCACATAGTATGGCCCTAACTATCGCATGTTCTTGACCGACCTCTACCAAGCAATAGGCACAGGCCATTGACGCATAGCCTTGTCACATGCTATAGCTTTGTCGTGCTTCATAGATGCATGCCTTCGACCGTCGATGCATACTTCCATTGCCGCAAGCCCCTTCGCCACACGCCTTGGTCCGTATTGATGCATAAGCACTTGGCCGCATCAACTTACCATGGTTGTTCGACCGCATCGATGCATAGGAGCATGGCATGGGGCGCTGGAATCAACGCATGGCCGCTTGGCATCAGCGCTGGTCATCGACACATGCCACCCTTCAGCGCCTGCCTTGCCTCGAGTCCGTCCTAGCTTACCCCGTGCACCCTCGCATGCCTGTGTGCTTTTGTGTCAGTGCACGCCCCTTGCGTCCAACGATCAGTGCAACTTTGAGCCAGCCCACATGCGCTCTCCATAGTCAAAACATTTGTTTCACTTGGCCACCTTTTGATCCTCTCCATTTCCACACAACCTCTAGAAACTTAGAAATAACACATAAACAATACTTACCATTTTGTCTTGATCCACTACATATTTCTTTTAGGAATATTTCTTTAACATTTTACTACTTAGAATTTTTTTCCTTCTCCTAGTCATCTGTTGGATCATTTAGGGACGCGTTTATGTTTTATTTTATTTATTAAGGATGGATGGGTTTGAACATGAAGTCATGCATTCGACATAATTGATGCATCTGCTCCCATACGTTTGAGGTCATGCGTCGGAATGATCATGCACTAATCTTAGCATGCAATGATCACATGTTCCTATCACAAGTTTTCTTACGCTTACACTAAGTATAACACAAATGCAAGTTTCTCGGGTAATTCAAGGTCGAACACGGGGACTTGTCACTCAATAATATTTGTGAGGTGATACGTTTGAGGCGATGAATAAGAATAAAAATAAAGCAAAGAAGTTTTAAATGTTTTACACACTACTCCTACTCCTAACTAAACAGATTGAGCAATAGAAGACTTGCAATGAGAATAAGTAGAGATACAACAACTATTAACGCATAGTAATGTTTACTACGCCCTAGTAATCCCAGCTCGTTGCACTAACGCATCACACCTCTAGGTGGTCAGTCGCATGACTATATCTCTATGGTGTATGGTTGCGTCGAGCATAAGATTGTGCCTATCTCTAGGAACAATACGAACCTTTCTGAGTGTGTTCCATCTCTTATCTTCTCAGACAGTTAGACGCGGCTATTTAACTTATAGACAAGCAATGCAACATCCCATAGATAGGTGTTGCCACAGCCTTTCACCAAGGAAAAAGGATTAACTCACTATACTCGCACAACACACACCTCTCGGTGGGTTGCTACATGCGTCTTATCTCTTGGCTAAATGATAAGCATGCGATTGACTTTGATAAATAAACACTGAAGATAAACTATGATAGAGATGAAGATTATGAAGAAGACGGTAATGAAGGAGTAAGATTTACATTGATCACACAATATCTTAATATCTCAAGCTAAAATGTAATACAATACAGAGATTAGAAGGGAGATGAAGGACTCTACGTCAAGGCTGTCGGTGGTCCCATGGTTGAATGGTGGAGATGTCTCTCTCGAGCTCTATCTCCAGCGAATGCTCTGATCGTCACTCGGTCTGGGCTGTGGAGATGAAGAATTCTCACTGAAAATCTCTTTCAAGCTCTCATCTATGATCACAAACTTCTGCCTTGAGGTAGAAGCTTGGATGTCTCCAAATGAAGGTCTCAAGGGCTATTTATAGGACTTGAACGCGGACAGCTGTAATGATGGAGGTATGGCTCACTGCTGCTTTTGTCACGGTATGGGCATTGTCACATCACCTTATCTTATTGATACTCCCAAGGTATGCATCCGATCTGAATTTAGCGGAAGTTATCAACGCGTTCTACCCATTTTGCGATCTTCTATTATGGCTGTCACTCCGTGGCCGTAATCTCTATTTGTTCACCACGTTCTCCATGTGTTGGACACATGCGATTACTGCAACTTCCATGCGTTGGACGCATGGGGTTGCCGTCTGCGTTCGTCTTTTGCGGTCATCTGGCTTCAGCGCATGCGTTTGTCTGTGATTGCTTATTACAAACGCATGCGTTTGATTCCTGTGATAACTACAAAAATAGACACTTTGGCACGGAATAACGCATAATATTGGGTCAGTGAGGTTATAGGTGCTTATCGACGTAAAACTTAATTTTTCACAAATTCTAAATATTTTCACTGCATTCTCTATCTGTTAGCCCTAAAATTCTAAATAAAAGGCTTATAATAACTGGCATTTTTGCCAGTTATCATCATCCACTACACTGGATTTAGGATTAGGGTCTTACAACCTCCCTCACCAAAAAGCCTTCACAAGCTCCAAATCCAAAATGCCAAGAATTCCCTAAAACCTCCCTTAAATCCTACCTCCTTGGTCCCCACCTTGTGTAACTAACTTTCATATGCCCTTCTTGTTCCTTTCTCTTCCAATTTTCCTTTTTTGCCCCTTCTTTTGTATGTATGATTTGAGGCCTTACAATGAGACCCACTTTTCACATTACCATTGATTTAATGTCTTTTCACTCGGTAAATGTGGCCTTAATTTAAAAATTTTTAATTTTACATGAAAAGAAAAAAGTAAGATAGAGAAGAGATACAGAGAAAATGACTTATAATTAATTCACTAGACCAAACCCTATTCAAGATGTTTAAATTATACACCCCTCTGACTTTTACACTCATCGGACCACAAAGGTCTGAGCGAATAAGCTTCAAGGGTTCTTTGGCTCTATAACCTTTTCCAGTAAAAGGTCGTTTTTTCATTTTTTCTTCAAGACAAGCTTCACATACAGGTGAAGAATTTTCTTCTAACTCGTTTAGAAGTCCATTCTTAACCAACCTCTCAATCCTATTTAGGTTAATGTGACCTAGTCTTAGATGCCAAAAACGAGCATTTTCTTTAAGAGAAAATTTATTTTCTTAGTTTTAATGGTTGTAGTGTTGAACATTTCAATATTGTTAAGCATTTTTTATACTAATGGTTTTAGTACAAAGTTACTTTTGTTTTTTGTAGAACAAATATCAATACCATTTTTCAAAATAAACGCTTTATCCCGAATAAAAGATACATTAAAAGATTGTTCCAAAAAACATGAAACTGAATTTAAGTTCCTTTTGAAATTAGGAACATAGTAAACATTGTCTAACAACATAAAATTTGATTCAAAAAATAACTTTAAACTTCCAACTACAACTGCTGAGATAACCTCTCCTATTCCAACCCATAGAGTCATCTCTTCTGCTCCTAGTTGTTTCTAGGAGCTAGTTTCCTACAAAAAAAATACAATCATGGTTAATGGCTTCTAAATCAAGATCCATACATGGTTATCATTTTTCACTAAACACGTTTCTAGACCGAGTAAATCATATTTACCTTATTTTTCCTTTTTTTTCTCAGCCATATATTTTGGGCAATTCCTTTTCCAATGCCATCTTGGTTGTTGTAAAAACAGGTTCCTTTTGCAACCTTGACCTTCTTATCCTTTTGGACAGCAGTAGCAGTAGTGGCTTTATTCCCCTTTCTACCATTCTTCTTTTTCCCTTTTTCACACCAAATGAAGATGGAGGCACATATTTAGTTTTAGAGGTCGAACCTCTATTGAACTTTTTCTTTTTAGAGAAAACAACATTTTCCTCTCCATTATTTCTTTTGGCTTTCATCAAAGACTCAAAAGTCTATAGCTCGTTAAGGAGGGTGGTAAGGTTCTAGTCAATTTTATTCATAACAAAATTGCTACAGAATTGTAGAAAGTTGCCCAGCAGTGATTTCAGATAAAGCTTACCTGACTAGGCTCATTTATGAAACCTTCATTCATCTCAGCGATGTTAAAATGGTTCATCATGTTAAGGACATGTTCCCTAATAGACGATCCTTCAGGCATCCATGCAATGAAGAGAGCATCATGCATGCTTCTGAGGAGGGTTTTCCAAATATGTCACGTGATGAGTCCATGATCTATCGTGCAGCGATCATGGTCTCATGTTTTTTGGCCACGACTTCAAATAAGTCTGCCAAAATATAGACTTTTGCCTTGTCATTGACCTTGGTTCATCTCTCATAAGCATCACAAACACTTCGCGATACATTGTACCCAAGGGTCGGAGGACATTCCTCTGTGAGAATGAATTTAAGGTCATCAACTACCAAAACTGTATTCATCATATTTTTCCATGTTGTATAATTTTCTCCAGTTAATTTTTCGACGCCAAGCAAAGTAACGATTGAGCTAAACATGCTAATACAACACAATTACTCATATTAGACACTTATGCAAAAAAAATCATTTTTCATTTTAATCCAATCAGTTTAGCAAAAACAACTAATAATGAACCCAACATTATTTATTTTGCAATGATACATTCAATTATTCGGAATAAATACCATCTCAGGGTGTACAATTATTCCTATTACTAAATTCAGACACTCTCAATCAAATATTATCCTAGAATAACTTCTTATTCACATAATATTAAATTACCATTCATTTGGTCGATAAAATATTAATTTTCTTAATGCTTTATCTAAGTATAACTCTTCATTTTCAACCCTATAACCCTGCCCCAATCAGATATTATCCTAAAATAACTTCTTAATGCTTTATCGTAAGAACGTGATTGAAACAATTGATTATAACAATCTTATCCATTTCTAGAGTTTATAATAACTTTCCTCCATGCAAATCCCTTCCTAAGGGAGGGTGCACCCAAAGCACCTCGAGGCCGAGCATGAAAGAAACATTACAAACTAACAAAGGAGACCGCAGGATATGTTGTCACACGTCCTTCTTCAACTTACTATAAACACTTTCTCCATTCACCTTGATATTGACCCATGCAAATACCTTCCTAAAGGAGGTTATACCCAAGGCATCACGAGACTAAGCATGAATCTCACCTTGTGAACTTTTAGGGAGAACGTGGATGGAAAAACGACATATTATATACATCTTTTTCCTCCCACTAAGTGTTCTACCTTTTGGGTTTATTAACTTAGTAAAATCCGATTAATCAATTTTTAGCTAAGTTCTTTATTAATTTGCTCAGTATAACACTTATATTGAATATTTAATAATATGTGATCTCATTCATTAAGTTCTTTAACAAAATTGATCACTTATTACATGCCTATAAAATATTTGCCCAATTCACATTCTAAGTCCGTTCCTAGATAGAGGTGTTCCATCTCCGTCAGCTTAAATACCTCAACCTAGACAGAATGTTCCTTAGATAAAGGTCTCTTATTGATAATTATTTTATAAATTTAATCTTTTAACCAAGTTCATTTTAATTTATTAAAATGAATTAAAAGATTATCCTATTTCTAATCTCATTAGAACCTGTTTAACCTAAGTCTAGGTGAATTAATTATAAACCATTTAAAATTTAATTATGACATATGTTTGCATGCAACTCTTGATTATCAATTTTAATTCTAATTCAATGAACTTATAACCTTTATAGAACAATGAATTTGTCGAAAACTTTTTTCATTTGTATTAGGACGACTTTGATTAAATATAACGGTTATATTAATCCAAGTAATACCATGCTCAATACAAAGTTAATTTTTTTTTATCTAATTATAACACTTATAATTATTATTTATGAAAAACAAACATGCATATTCATCATACACTATATCATTTATGTTGCATGAATATGCTTACTCAAAACATGCACTCAAATAATATAACAATTATATTATAGTGCATGAGCATGCATATATTAATCATGCATCTAGAAATATAACATTTATATTTAGATATGATGCATGAACATGTTTATCCTAAGGTGGGATATTAAATCTATATGGCATACAATATGCAACATATAAATCATATACATCTTATGCACCTTCAATTATATAAAAGACATTAATAGACCGATATTTGGCACCATAATAAAATAATTAAATTAATTTAACTGAATTCTACTAAATTAATTACAAACAAATAAAATCGAAACCTTAGATTTTAGAAAATTCTAAAAGAAAATAGAGAGAGAAAAAAAACTGACGATGGTGGATAAACCAAAGCTCAAAATGACGATTCAACCTTCAAAACGAGACCCTGAGTGTCCTGAACATACTGACCAAATTTCAGCTCGATCCAATGCTTAAAACTTTGGTAATCAACAAATTAGTGAATGTTATCCCTAAAAAACTGAACTACACTATTTCTCTCCGTTTTTTCTTATTCCGCCTTTATTTTCTCGAGTTCTTTTCATAGAAACTTTTTTCATGAACGACACAGAATTATAGACTTGATTTACAATAAAATGTCCAAAAACAACGAGTATTTACATGATAAGATTAAGTAAAACATGTCTATTTGTTAAATACCAAAAACATCTACTAAGCTAAAAATACCCAAATTAAATTTATAATTCTCATCTCATGAAAACAGTATACAAAAGCACCCACCATGTTCTCTATTTTTTGTTTCCAAAAATCAAAAATAAAAAATGCACGAATTGACTTTGACACCAATTGAAGGAATCGAATCTCCGTGGAAGCGTGTGAACGCCTTGCATTTAGATAATCGACTTTTAAAGAAACAAAAAAAACAAGAAAACATAGGAATGCTTGAAAAAGAAGAATAGGAGAAATCACAACTTACCTTTATTGATTCCTCTAGTTTTCTTCTTCCACCATTGTCAATAATCTCGAACTTCTCCAACGTAGAAGGACATCACAAACGAGATTACCTTGCTATTCTCTACGATTCAAAGAACTTGGAAGTGTGGTCTCCAAGAACTTTGAGAATTCTAGAGAGAATGTGGAGGCTAGGTTTTTGTGTGATGGTGGAGGCTAGGTTTTTGTGTGATATCGAAACATTTACCTAAAATGGCTATAAGGATGTATTTATATGGAGAAAGAGTTAACCCCTTCTCCAAGAATTTCCTTTTATGCCTTAATGCTGAATTAATTGGCACACTAATTAAATAACCATATATTAAATCCTATTTAATATACATTTAACTAATCATCATAAATATCATATATTTATGCTAGCCTCCAATCTCCACTATTTCTTAATCAATTAATTAACATTAATTAATTAATTAAGTAACTATATTAAATCGTATTTAATATGAAGTTAATTAACATATAAATATCACATATTTATATGTATGCATCTCTTTATGAATCTAATTCATATGTATCTAATATTTGAATCTTAGTCAAATATCTCTCTCTTACATAATTTGGATTATAGATCACATCTATGATTAATCATTATATATTAATCTCATTAATACAATATTACCTCATTTGATTTGAAATTTTTTAATCATTCCTCATTACTATCCTAAGCTAACAAGAGGACCTTATGAGCCTATAGATTAGAAGCTCTAATGATATGAGATTAATTGATTAAACTCCTTTAATCCAAGTAATCAATATTCATTAACTACTGATCACTTCACCAAAGACCGTTCACTGCACTCTTTTCTCTGTAGATATATTTCTATGTCCATGGATATAACCAATCAATAAGGAGTCAATCCTTCATAAATTGCTCATAATTACAGTTGGGTCAAATTACCGTTTTACCCCTTTAGTTATATCTAACTCCTTAAATACCACTGATTTCTTTAATGAACAAAAGTTTATAGTCCAACTATAAAGCGGGAATCGTTCCCAATTTTAATTTTTTACATAATGAAAAAATTACATAAAAAAATATGCATAATACAGAAAAATTATAGCATGCAATTGAAGAAGAAAAAGGAAATTAGGGTTAGAGAAGATCTTATCCTTGAAGCCAAAACCTCTTCAAGAAATCCTCTTTTCTGAATTGATCACGAACCAAATAGATTCCAACGAATGTAGCAAACCAAGATGGCCACTACCACAAGAGTTTCCTCTGTATTCCAATGAAAAAAACGCAGAAGGTGTGTGCTCTATGATCTTTTGGAAAGAGGGAAGAAAAACATTTTGAGATAAGGGATTTTTCTTTCAGAGAGATGAAGCTGTAAAAACCCGTAGAGACCTTCTTTGTGAAGAAGATGAATGAGATCATTGAGACTGATATCCCACTCACCACGTTTTTGCAAAGAGAAATAAGGGGAGGGAAGTTATTTTCCTCCCTTTAATTTTGAAAAATAAAATTAAAATAAAATAATTTAAATAACAATTATATATATGTGTGTGTATATATATATAATAACTAACTTATTATATGTATATATAACTATATGTTATATCATATATGACATATAACCTATAGTTTTATTTCTCTTATACATACATAGTATTCAATACAAATAACACTTATACTAAATTTAATTATATGAATCTCCTCCATATAATTAATATTTGAATCATATTCATATTTATTTCCTCTCAAATAAACTATATATTATAATGTATGAAATATATTATATTAATTATATCATAAACAATTAAGTTAAATTAATTATATCACATATAATTAATTCATTCAATTAATTCCATTAATTCAAATTAATCCAAAATTGAATCTCAATAATCTCTGTTGAGCTATAGATAGGACCTTATAGACCAGTAGATTGAAGCTCCAATGATTCCTGAATAATTAATTAAACTTCTTTAATTAAATTATTCAACATCCATTAACTGTTGGTCACTCTAATAAAGATCGAAAGTTACACTCTTCACACTACAGATATATTTCTATGTCCATTGGATTTAACCAGTCAACAGTAAGATGACCCTTCACAAAATGCTCGTAAGTACAGTTTGGCCAAAAATACCGTTTTGCTCCTATAGTTACATCTAACTCTTTAGGTATCATTGATTCCTCTAATAAACAATAAGTCATAGTCCAACTATGATCAAGTCCCTCTCGAGCCAAGAGAGGGTGTGACCACATTGTTTAAGCCTTGGAATCAGCCTTTAAAGGAGCAATTTATCTACTTACCCAGACATTAGGAAAGGAGTGAATTCTGTCTTGCGTAGTTGTGTTCCCAGCTTCCCAATCAGATGAATCCCCAAAACGATAGGCTTATTGAGTCGGCGATTTGGTCACTCTCACCCATACAAATCAAAGGACTACCTTCATAGGCAGGAGTTCAGAACTCACTCAAGATTCAAGTGATGTCATCTATGGTCATCCTAGTAAAATGTAAGTCTCTATTATTAATGGTGTTATATAATAAGAGTAGTCATTTCGTAGTTCGGTCTTATAAAAACTCCTTTGTATAGATTATCCCCACTCACATGTCTCTACATGAATGTCCAAATTAGATCATGTGTAGCACTTTACAACAATTGTATCATCAACAAAGCGGGTCGTATTTGTAGTGTCACCAGGATAAGGTACCCAACCTTATCTATTTACTACAAACCATTTAAGTTATCACTACAAAATATAAGTTGCAGTCTGTACTACATAATCCCAAACGAGTTCGGTAGGGAAGCATAACTCATCATAGACCGAACCATGTCCAACAGAGTTTGATTTCTGTTTTTTGTTACACCATTTTGCTGAGGTGTACCAGGTTCTGAGAGTTGGATATAATTCCATGTTCTATCAAATATTCTTGAAATTTTAGATCCAAAAACTATCCACCTCGATCAGATCAAAATGTTTTAATAGTTTTATTTAATGCATTTTCAACTTCAACCTTGTACTCCCTGAACTTTTCAAAAGCTTCAAACTTATGTTGCATTAAATAAACTTACCCATATCTAGAATAATCATCAGTAAAAGTGATGAAATATTCAAACCTTCCTCTTGTCTTAACATTCATCGGATCACAGAGGTCTGAATGTACAAGTTCTAAGAATTCTTTGGCCTTGCTACCTTTTCCAGTAAAAGATCTTTTAGTCATTTTGCCTTCAAGGCATGATTCACACACAGGTAATAGAAGTTTCTTCTAAGTCACGTAGAAGATCATTCTTGACAAGCCTCTCATTCCTATTGAGATTTATGTGTTCTAATTTTAGGTGTCAAAGATGAGCATTTTCCTTAGGAGAAATTTTAAGTCTTTTATTCTGAGTTATCGCGGTTTTAAGCATTTCAATGTTCAGGACTGCTTTAGTTGCTAATTTTCTTAGCACACAAAGATTATCCTCCAGATTAGTAGAACAAAGTTCTATACCATTCTTAGAATTAAACGTTTTATTCATAGAAAAATGTATAGAATATTTTTGTACAATCATACACTTTACAAAAATTAAGTTTCTCTTTAAATCAGGAACAACAAATACATTTTCTAATAAAATATGTTTATTTTGTAAAGTAAGTCGGAGTCCTCCAACTGCTACAGCTTAGACGACATGCCCAGTTCCAACACGCATCGTCATCTCTCTAATCTTCAGTTGCCGTTAGGAACTAATTCTCTTAAATGAAGAACAAACATGGTTAGTGGCGCCTAAATCTATTATCCAGGTTGAATTATCATTCTCCACTAAACAAGTCTTCAAAACAAGTAGACCATATTTACTTTGTTTAGCCTTCTTCTTTTTTGCCAAGTATTTGGGACAATTCCTCTTCAAATATCCCTCATGGTTGCAATGGAAATAGATTCCCTTTGCAGCCTTGGCTTTCTTGTCCTTCTGAGAAACAACTGGTTGGTTAGCTTTCTCCTTTCCACCATTCTTCTTCTTCCACTTTTTAGTACCAGAAGAAGAAGGAACAAACTCAGTTCCAAGGTTGAACCTCTGTAGAACTTCTTAGAGGATGAAACAACATCTACCTCACCCTTGTGTTTCTTGGATTTCATCAAGTATTGGAATGTCTGTAGCTCGTTAAGCAAGGTGGTCAAATTGTAGTCAATCATGTTCATAACAGCATTGCTACAAAACTGTAGGAAACTTTCAAGATGAAGCTAACCTAACTGGCTTCATCGATGACAGACCCATTCATTTCTGTCACGTTGAAGTGGACCATCATGCTAAGAACGTGTTCTTTAACAGGTGCCCCTTCTTGTATACGGGCATCGAAGAAGTTTGTTAGAGTGTCATTCTTGAGTTGTGTAGACAGTTGTCCGAACATTCCCCGTAGGGACGACAGTGATCACGGATTCATGCTTCTTAGCTAAGACTTCATAAAGGCTTTCCAAGATATACATTCGGACTTTCTCATTTGCCCGTATCCAACGCTCGTATTTCTCCCGAACATTTCGAGGAGCATTTTAAGCAGGAATAGGAGGACAATCCTCTATAAGGACAAATCTCAAGTCATCAATGATTAAAATCATGTTGATTGTGTTTTTCTATGTAGTGTAATTTTCACTGGTAAGTTTGTCGGTGGCGAGTAAGTTTAATGTTGCAAAAGTCATAATGAATTTGCTGAAACATACAATTTATTTATATTAGAATTCAAGCACTACCCATTTGAAAAACCAATCATAACAAAATAATTTAATGCACCCTATGTGACATCTATTTTGCAATGATGTTTCAGTGAGGCAAGATAAAAGCCACTGTAGAGTGATCAGGTACCCTTTCACTAAAATGAGACAATCCCAACCAATATACAATTGTTGCTGTAAATATCAATCACCATTGTTCGGTCCAGAAATTATTAACTTACTCAACATTTTTTTGTAACCCTCATTTTAGATTCTATAGTTCCGCCCCAATGAGCCAACCGTAGGAAAAATCGATTAGGATAAAAACTAAAGTAATCCTATCCATTTCTAAAGTTTGAGTAAAAAGTCATGCAAATGCCATTCGTAGGGTGACACAAGCAAAGGTACCTTGAGGCCGAGCATGAAAATTTACTATAAACTAATAAGAGAGACCGAGGAATGTGTTGACACACGTCCTGCTCCCACTTACTATAAACACTTACTCTATTTACGTTGGTATTGACCTATACAAACGAAAGGAAATCGGACATGAGGATTTTCATGAGCAGCGGAAGGATCATTCCTGTGAAACCCGGATTTTCATTTTTCCTACTTAAGCAGCTGGTTAAGGAAATTAACTAAGTGAGAGTTAAATCCTATGTTGAACTGAAGAAAATTTCTAAATGTTGAATAGATTTTCCTTGAGTAGCTTTGAGTTTAGCTTAAATTGATGAAAATTGACTAAGTGTTAGACTAGGCATTGCCATGCGTTGGCCATAAGATCTTGGAGAGATTACTTGGGTCAAAGGAGAACTTGAAGTGGGAGTGGCGCATGCCTTGGAGGTTAGACCAATGTGTTAGGCTAAATGGATGCGTTGGAGGGTGGTATGTGGTTGAAAGGCAGCCGAGGGCAGTTTGGCATGCGAGCATGCATGGGGTAAGCTAGGACGCGGGGCAAGGCAAGTGCGGGAGGGTGGTATGCGTCGATGCCCAGCGCCCATGCCAAGCGCATATGCGTCGAAGCCAAACGCCCATGCCAAGCGCCTATGGTCGACGCCAGCAGCCGTGCCAAGTGTCTATGTGTCGATGCGGCCTAGTGAGCCATGGTAAGTCGATGCGGCCAAGCGCCTATGCGTCGATGCGGTCGAGCGAGGCCATACGTTGGTGTCGTGCGACCACGCTATGCATTGGAAGTTGACGATGGCATGCACGATGGGTACGTTGGACATAGGCCATGCGATGGGCTAGGTTGGACGCATGGTGGTTAGCTCTTGTGATGGTTAAGGCTTGTGATGACTGAGTAAGATGGATGCATTGGATGCGATGGATGCGTTCAATGCGTAGGATGATGGATTCGTTGGATGCATTAGATGCACTGGATGATAGATGTGATGGACGTGATGGACGCGGCAGGGTAATACTATGCGTTGATGTACTATGCGCTGATGCACTATGCGTTGATGATATACTGTGCGTTGAAAGGAGTGTTGCTCATTATCCTAGTTGAACGCATATGAAGTTGGATGAACGTATATGAAGGATGGATGCATTCAAGGACGTCATCCGGACTTGTGGCTTGTTAGAAGGAATTCTTAACCCTTAAGTAAAAGAGGTGGACGCATAAGAAGACATGCAAAGTTGAGGAGAAGAAGACACTTTGGCTTGCGCTGATGTAAGAATGCGTTGATGGTGTCAGGAAAAGACACTTGAACATACGATCAAGTAGGAGGTGTCGGCCGTAGAGCAATCTTGGACACCTATAAATAAAGCCAAGGACTTCAAATGAGAAGTAAAATTCTCTTCAAATGACATAAAGAAGAGTGTATTGGGAGGAGGCTATGCATTGGTAGCAAGACCATGCGTTGATCAAGAAGTTCCAAGAGGGGAGATGCTGTCAGGTAGAAAAGACAGGAAGTAGCATCAAATTGAAACAAGAATTTCTCCCAAAATACTTGTGCATTTGAAGTGATTCTAAATCCATCTAAAAGATAAAAGAGTATAGTTTCCAGGGTAGGGCTGCTGGAGAAGAAGCTCCAAGGAATCGGGCTGTAAAGTGAGGACAAGACAGAGGGGTCGAGCTGTCGAGCAAGCTGGGCCAGTCTTGATATTTTGATGTTTTCAGCCAAATCGCGATGATTTATAAGCTAAGATTTTATGGTAAGCTTCCTGAGATATTTTAGAACATTTTTTCAGAAGGAAGTATCTTAAAATAAGGTCTGGAACTATGAGTAATATAAGATGATAATTGAATCTGGAATTTAGGGTTCAAAAGGGAAACCAAAGAAGCCTAAGGAACTTTGGAAAGGAAAGTTCCAAACCAACCAATGTGAGTGGTTATTGTGTGTTGTATTGTTGATATAATTTCTATATATAGGTAAATATATATAGGGGATAATGTTAAATTGGCATGAGCAGGGGTATATGTTTATCTTGTTATTATGCTTGTTAAGATATTGTTTGTATATTTGTTTTGGAAACTGAAATTGTACCCGGGATATGTAGTTAGCATGCTTGAAAAGGTACTTGGCGGAAAAATATAGTCAGCTTTGATCGACGGAAAATGGTAGTCGGTGACGACCGGTGGGAAATATAGTCAAGTTACCTAAGCATAGCTAGCAGGAAAATAGCCGATGTGCACATTGGCGGGATAATAGGGTACCAGGGAAAGTTTCCACAGGAATTATTCTTGTCTTAGTATACGTGTGAAAGTACTGAGGAAAATGTAGGATCATGCCAGGGATAACCAATGGTAAAGCTAGGGATGTTTTTATTATGTGAAAACCAGCAGTCAAGCTGGGGTTGATTTTTTTATCCAGCGGTCGAGCTGGGGATTGTCTAGCAGTTTGGCTGGAAAACAATATTGAACTTGTGGTAATGTTCTTGTTGACTATGTATTGCTTTCCAAAGTATATTTCTATTGACAAAGTTATTTGTTTATCTAAAGGCACCACTCACTGGGCTTTATAGCTCATGTTTTCTATGTTTTATGTTCCCCACCCCCCCCCCTCTAAGGTAGCAAAAGGTGAGGAGTTTCAGGGTGCTACTAAGGTCAAGGTCTGCCACGTGCCACAGTTACACTTCCGGAGGGTTTTACAATTATTGTTTGTAAACTTGTAATTAAGTCTTGGATTGTATAAATGTTACATTATTGTAAATAAATGGGCCTACTTAATCAGTTGATTGTTCAATTTGTACATTAGTATCAGAGTTATTTCGCAAGAGTTTTTAGGCAGTAAATGTCAACGAAAGGTTGATAACTGCTGCAGTCATGCCCTTTCCTAGGCTCAGAGGGTAGTCTGGGGTGGGGTGTGACAATTCCAAATGTCAATTGTATATAAACAACAAGGGACAGAACTAACATACCTTTGAAGATTCATCTTCAACAACCTTAATCACGAACACTCGTTCACAGCAAGACGACAAACCCGAATGCTCAAACACTACAACCGCTGCACTGCACAATCCACGGTAACCACGAACACAATGAACGGCCTCCAAATAGCCTCGACTTAGTTGAGCTGAGTACGACACCACCATTATGGCTACCTTGGTATTCTCGGTGTGAGAATCCAAAAGTGTGGGCTCTGTGTGGACTTGGTTAGAGGACGAGACTAGGGGAACAATCGTGTAAAGGATTAAGCAAGTAGGAGATGGCAAGGTCAAAAAAATATATCTTTGTTCACAACAGAAAAACTTTCTTATGATGAATTCGATAATCCTTGGAATTATCTTAATGAACAAAAAAAATCAATTTAAACAAAAAATTGATAAATAGAATTCAAGTTCTGGATAAGGGATCCCTTACTCTAGCTCGGGATGTACTGGAAAAAAGGACTCAATTATGTAATGAGAAAACTAAAAAATACTATTTACCAAAAACATATGATCCGTAGTTGAGTGGACCTTACCGCAGACGAATCCATTTTGTTTTTTCATTCTCAATTATAAATGAAACTTTGATGCCCAATCGTTTAACAAATGTTATACAATCGTTTACAAAAGTTGAACGATCATTTAGTTAATCGACCAACTAAGTGACCATCATATAGAAGCACTCCACTATCGTCTAGTCTCTCCAAGCTGCCATTTAGTAAATCATATTTACTTGACAGTCTTTCCGTGAGAACTTTCTGAGAATGAAATCTCAAATCAACATCTAAATTTAGGAAAGCATTTTTCCTTTTATCTCACGGTTACCATGAAAACTATCAATAACCTCCCACTCAATTGGTTATTAGAGAAAAAAAAAAAGATAATTATCCAATAATTAATATTATTATAAATATATATGATAACCAATTTACCATACTATATTTATAACCTATAGTTTTAATATTTCATCTCATAAAACATAGTTCTTTTTCTATTCCATGGTCCTTAATGTAAATCTTATTTACATTAACCCTCCACTTGATGTACCTCATACAACACACCGATCATATCATATATAATCGAATTACCTCTTGTCAATTTGAACATTTCAAATCAACACCAAGAACTGATCCTCAACTTGAATCCATTGAATTACCAAGGGGACCTTATGGACTTGTAGCTCAAAGCTCCAACGGTACGTGAATAACTGACTAAACTCTTTAGTCATGAGATCCACCATTCGTTAACTGTCAGGTACTCTACTAAAGACCGACAACTAAAATCTCCTTACTACAGATATATTATGTGTCCATCTTAACCAATTAACAGTGTGATAACCCTTCACAAATTGCTTGTAAGTACAGCTTGGCCAATAATTGTTATGCCTCTGTAGTTAATCCTAACTCTTTAAGTACCATTGATCCCTCTAATGAACATAAGTCATAGTCCTACTATGACTGAGTCCTCTCTTCCAAAGAGAAGTTGTGGTGACTATGTTCAAGCCCTGAAATCAGCATTTAAGGGAGCAATCTATCTACTTACCTCTGCTTCGGGGAAGGAGTGAATTCCATCTTGTGCAATTGAGTTCCCAGCTCCCGAATCAAACAAGTCCCCAAAAAGGTAGGCACGTTAAGCTGGCAATCTGGCCACTCTCACCCATACTAATCAAAAGACCGCCCTCAAAGGTAGGAGTTCCCAAAACACTCAGGATTGAGATCATGTCACCTATGGTCGTTTAGGTGAGATGTAAGTCTTCAGTATCAACGGCATTATATACAGAGATGAATCATCTCGTGGTCCGGTCTTATACAAACTCTTTGTATAAGACACCTCCGCTCGCATGTCTCCACATGAATAGTCAAGATCTACCATCTGTAGTAGTTCACAACACTTGCAAACCTCTACAAAGTGGGTCGTATCCGTAGTGTCACCAGGATCAAGAATTCCTCCTTAATCCTTATACTACAGACCTATTTAGGTTATCACTTAAGGTATGATCCACTTGTATATCTCATATACATGCTTAAGTTCACATACGATAACTATGGAGCTTTGTTTATTGGATATGAGTAAATGCCAGATAAAATAACTCTTATTTTTTATTCATAACAATGTGTATAAATTACAAACTATGAGACTACAGGAGAATTAGGACACTAATCCCAACAACAAACATCACCCGTAGGATGACACAAGAAAAGGTGCCTCCAGATTGAGTATAGATCTCATGATGTGAACTTATAGGGAGAAACATGAAAAGGAAAAAATGAAGTATCATATACCTCATTTTCCTTCCACTGGGTGTTTTACCTAGGGTTATATTGTTGGGATTGGTGTCCTAATTCTCACGAAGTCTCGTTGTTTGTAATGATACACATTGTTTTATGAATAAAATAATTGTTATTTCATTTTGGCATTTATTCATATCCAATAAACAAAGCTCCATAGTTATTTTATGTAAACTTAAGTATGTATATGTGATATACAAGTGGATCATGCCTTAAGTGATAACCTAAATAGGTATGTAGTATGAGGATTAAGGTAGGATACCTGATCCTTGTGACACTACAGATACGGCCCATTTTGTAGAGGTTTGCAAGTATTGTAAACTACTACAGATGGTAGATCCTGACCATTCATGTGGAGACATGCAAGTGGGGGTGTCCTATACAAAGAGTTTGTATAAGACCGGACCACGAGATGACTAGACTCTATATATAACATCATTGATACTGGAGACTTACATCTCACCTAAACGACCATAGGTGACACAACCTCAATCCTGAGTGTTTTGGAAACTCCTACCTTTAAGGCCAGTCCTTTGATTAGTATGAGTGAGAGTGGCCAAATTGCCAACTCAACATGCCTACCTTTTTGGGGACTTTTCTGATTTGGGAGCTGGGAACTCAATACACAAGATGGAATTCATTTTCCCGAAGCAGGGGTAAGTAGAGAGATTGCTTCCATAAGGGCTGATTCCGGGGCTTGAACATAGTGGCCACAACTTCTCTTTGGAAAAGAGGGCTCAGTCATAGTAGGACTATGACTTATGTTCATTAGAGGATTCAGTGGTACTTAAGGAGTTAGATGTAACTACAGGGGCATAAAGGTTATTGGTCGAGTTGTACTTATGAGCGATCTGTGAAGGGTTGGCGCACTGTTGATTGGTTAAGATGGACACATAATATAACTGTGGTAAGAAGAGTTCAGTTTTCGGTCTTTAGTGGAGTGCCTGACAGTTAACGGATGGTGGGTACCGTGACTAAAGAATTTAGTCAGTTATTCACGTACCGTTGGAGCTTCAAGCTACAGGTCCATAAGGTCCCTTTGGTAGCTCAATGGATTCAAGTTGACGATCAATTTTTTGTGTTGATTTGAAATGTTTAAATTGACAAGAGGAAATTCGATTATATATGATATAATCGATATGGTGTATGAGATGCATCAAGTGGAGGATTAATGTAAATGAGACTTATATTAAGTGTCATGGAATAGAAAAAGAGCTATGGTTTGTATGTTTCATGAGATGAAATATTAAAACTATAGGTTATAAATATAGTATGATAAGTTGGTTATTATTTATATTTATAATAATATTAATTATTAGATAATTATTTTTTTTTCTCTAATAACCAATTGAGTGAAAGGTTATTGGTGGATTCATGGTAACTCTAAGATAAAAGGAAAAATGTTTTCCTAATTTTAGTAAGGTTGATTAATATTGTTTTGAGATTTCCAATCTCGGAAAAATTCTCACGGAAAATTGTCAAGTAAATTGGATGTATTAAGCGACAGCTTGGAGTAAGGTAAATGATCGTGGGGTGTTAGTAGGTGATAGACACTCAGCTAAGCGATGAGCTAAACGGTCACATAACTTTTGCTAGACGATCACTTAGTTTTTCCTAAACAATTGGGCATCGACCTATACGATAGGTTCTTCCATCTTTCACTTGCTCAATCGTTTACACGATTGTGTTTCCTCCTATGTTCTGTCTCAAACCAAGACCATATAGAGCCCACCTTCTGGATTCTCACATCGAGAATACCAAGGTAACCTTCTCGGTGATGTCATACTCAACTCGACACTATCGAGGTTCTGTGGAGGTCGTTTTTGTTGTTCGGGGTGGTCGTGACCAAGGCGATCGCTTAGTTCGAGTGCACGGTGTTTGTGCGGTGTAGCAATCGTGTTGGACGATCGTTCGTGTGTAGCTGTGTTGCAGTGAGAGCATTCGTGATCAAGGCTTTGTGATGAGTCGACTAAAGTGTGTTACTCTTGTCCTTGATCTGTTGTATATCATGCTGTAATTTCTATATTTAATGCATAACCATATGTTTCTGTTTTTTATTGTAATTGTAAAGTTCATATACGATTGTAATTTGGAATGATCCTTCCGCTGCTCATGGAAATCCCCGTGGTTGATTTCCTTCATATATAACTTAGAAAAATACGACTACTTATTTTACTAAGTGATTGTTTAAATTTTCCCAAAAGTAACACTTACTTTGGATAGTTAAAATATTTTGATTAATGTTCATTAAACACTTTAATAAACTTTAATAAAAAGTTGCATAGTTGTAACAAATCTATCTAATTCACCTTTCCAAGTCAGTTCCCAGGTAGGGGTGTTTCGTTTTCGTCAACTTAAATACCCCAACCTAGATAGAACTAGCATTATACAAAAGATCCCTTATAGATACATTTGCTACAATTTTAATCTTTTAATTAAAACCAATTTAATCCTATTAAACTGATTAAAAGATTAAACTTATTTATAATCTCATTAGAAATGTGATCTTAGGTCTATGTGAATCATGTTTTAAAACTACTTTAAAAAATGATTTTAACCTAAGTTTGCATTCAATTTTGAAATTTTGGTTTTAATTCCTAATTTCATTTTATTTTAAAATTTATAAAAGAAATTAAATAAATTAAAACCAATCATTACATGTGAAAGCACAATTAGGTAATTATAACAATTATAAAATAACTTAAAGCAATGACATGCTTCATGCAATTCCATTTCATTACTTAACATACATAACACTTATATACTAAAGTAATGAAATAATTAACAACATACATACATCCATACATTCAATTATATATTAGAACACTTATAATATAAATGATGCATGGCTATGTTATTAATACATGCAAACATATATTATAACATTTATATTATTTGATGCATGAGCATGCTGTAAAATTAAATAATGCAACTATATATTATAACATTTATAATGTAAATGATGCATGAAAAATGCATAACCTATTGTGGGATTTTATTATATGATATATATTATAACATATATAAATAAAATTAAATCATACATCAAATGCATAATTTAAACAACAATTATTGGATCGGGATTGGACTCCTAAGCAATTAATTAAATTAATATAACACTTATATTAATTTAATTAATTAAAAATAACTAACTATTACAAATTAATAACATAATCAGTTCAAAACAAGCGAACTGGACCTTGAACCGTACAAACCGGATGCCCAGCACCCGAATCGCCCATGAATTGCTCGAACCAAGGAACCAGACATGAACCAAACGAATCACGAACCGAATCACGTGCGAACGGGTTTATTATTTTCGTCTCGAAGCATTGCAACACTATGACCTAGCGTTGCAACTACGAAAAGAACATTTAGTTCTACCCTTGTAGTGTTGCAACACTACTGTACAATAGCCACTGTACAGTTGCGAATTCCTCCGATTTTAACCACGTTTTCTCTAGAAATCCACTGGAAAACTCACGAACGACTCAAGACTTTCAAAATACAAACTCTATTACAAATTATTCCCAAAAACAAAGGGCCATTAAAAACCAATTTTGTAAAATTAAAGCTATAAAACTAAAATCCAATCTCGAAATTGTCCAAAAAAAATTGTAAGCCATTCAACAACCATTCATCATATGAACAAATTACAGAATGCAATCCACCAATTTTGTAATATCAATTCTGGATCAATAAAAATTGGGACCAAAAATCTCTACTATGATACCAATTAAAGGAACTGTGAAGTTTCATTATGGAAGCGGGTGTTGATCCCAATTTTAATTTTCACATAATGAAAAAATTACAGAACAAAATATGCATAATACAGAAAAATAACAACATGCAATTGAAGGGGGAAAAACAAAATTAGGGTTAGAGAAGATCTTACCCATGAAGCCAAAACCTCTTCACGAAATCCTCCTTTCTGAATCGATCATGAACCAAATAAATTCCAACAAACGTAGCAAATCAAGATGCCCACTACCACAAGAGTTCTCTGTATTCTCTGTAGGGAAAGAGAAACACATGAGGTGTGGGCTCTGTGATCTTTTAGGAAGAGGGAAGCAAAAAATATTTTGAGAAGAGAGATTTTTCTTTCAGAGAGATGAAGCTGTAACCCACAGAGACCTTCCCCGTGAAGAAGATGAATGAGATCGTTGAGACTGATCTCCAACTCACCACGTTTTTGCAAAGAGAATTAAGGGGAGAGAAGTTATTTCCCTCTCTTTTTAATTTTGAAAAATAAAATTAAAATAAATAATTTTAATTTAAATAACAATTATATATATATAACTATCTTATTATATGTATACATAACTATATGATATATCACATATGATATATAACCTACAGTTTTTATTTCTCTCATACGTGCATAGTATTTAATATAAATCACATTTATACTAAATTTAATTGTATGAATCTCATCCATATAATTAATATTTGAATCATAATCAAATATTTATTTCCTCTCAAATAAACTTTATATTATAATGTATGAAATATATTATATTAATTATATCATATATAATTAAATTAAATTAATTATATCAATTAATTCACTCATTTAATTTGAACAATTCAAATCAATCCAAAATTTATTCTTAATAATCCCTGTTGAGTTACAGTGGGGATCTATACACTTGTAGAATGAAGCTCTAGTGGTTCTTGAATAATTAATTAAACTTCTTTGATTAAATTATTCAACATCCATTAACTGTCGGTCACTTCACTAAAGACCTAGTTGCACTCTTCACACTACAGATATATTTTTGTGTCCATTGAATTTAACCAGTCAACAATGCGATGACCCTTCACAAAATGCTCGTAAGTACAGCTGGACCAAAATTACCATTTTGTCCATATAGTTACATCTAATTCTTTATGTACCATTGATCCCTCTAATGAACAATAAGTCATAGTCCAACTATAAATAAACCCCTCTCGGGCTAAGAGAGAGTATGGCGCCACATTGTTCAAGCCTCAGAATCAGCCCTTAAGAGAGCCATTTATCTACTTACCCCAATATCAGGAAATGAGTGAATTCCGTCTTGTGTAGTTGTGTTCACAGCTCCCCAATCAGACGAATCCCCAAAATGATATGCTTATTAAGTCGGCGATCTAGCCACTCTCACCCATACAAATCAAAAAACTGCCTTTATAGGTAGGAGTTTACAACTCACTCAAGATTCAGGTGATGTCACCTATGGTCATCCTGGTGAACTATAAGTCTCTATTATTAACGGTGTTATATAATGAGACAAGTGATTTTGTGGTTCGGTCTTATACAAACCCTTTTGTATAGAATACCCTCGCTAAATGTCTCCACATGAATGACTAGGATCAGATCATTTATAACATTTTATTATAATTGTAACATCTACAAAGCGGGTTGTATGCATAATGTCACAAGGATAAGGTACCGAGTCTTATCCATCTATTATAGACCATTTAGTCTATCACTCAAACATGATCCACTTATATATCTTTACATACATGTTTAAGCTACAAATGATAGCCTTGGATGTTAGTTTATTGGTTTGTGGGTTAATGCTACTAGATGATAAATAAAACATCTCATATTTTATTAAGTAAATAAAATGTTTGTACATTATAATTACAAAATACAGGACCCACGAGATTTAGGGCATCAACCCCAATACTATGGTCATCCTAGTGAAATATTAGTTTCTTCAAAGAACAATGTTATAAAGTGAAACTAATTATTTCATGGTCCGGTCTACGTATAAAATCCTTTATACATGATACCCCCACTCATATGTCTTTACATGAACAATATGGCTCATATTGTTTGTAACACTTACATCTCATGTAACAATTACAAAGTGGGTCATACCCGTAGTGTTACCAATATAAGGCACCCAACCTTCATTCATTTACTGTAGACCTTTTAGGTTATTACTTGAACATGAACCATCTGTATGTCAACTATATACTGTTCAAGTGACATCATATGATCTTGGATCTTAGTTTATTGGATTGAATTAATGTTGTTTAAATGTTAAATAAAATACCTCTAATTTTATTAGATAAATAATTTGCGTTAACAAAACTACAAACTACGAGATACACTAGATTTAGGACATCAATCCCAACAAGTTTAAGATTTGATTTTTTTACCAATTACACTGTTTCATATTGGATCTAGAGAAATTCATATTTTATCCTATATGGTCTCTATTGGACTGAGAGGCAGTATTTTGCTTGTGAAGCAATAATTTGCCTATGTTCAAGATGTCTTGAGATATTTGAAAACTGTTTCAAATATTACTTAATCTATTCACTTTATGCGATAACGTGATTCAAGGATTAGGTTGGAGCCCATTTGTAAGTACCTAGTGGAAGGAATAACATGGAATGTGAGTACATCTCGTTGGTGAACAAATGGTTCTTATTGACATAATTGTTTGTATTACATAAAAGGATTCTCTAGGCTAAAATGTGAAAGGATCTCTTAGACTGTCTAGGACTACGAGACATGTCTCTAGTGTGCTAGGTCAAGTGGGAGAGCATGTAGAGTATGAAGGAACTCTTATTCAAGAGTACCTACAAGCGGAAGCAAATCCTTCAAATTCATTGTGATAGAATTACCACATATACATTCAAAACATACTAATATGCATTCTTAATGCTAAATAGATCAAGAGATCATACCAGATGAAGATTTCTTCTTCACAACGAGTCTAAAACCCAACCATCTACTTCGAACAATCACCACTCGGATAGAAGGAAACGGAGAAGACACCACCACTCAGAGCCCTCAGTATTCTTGGAGTGAAAATTCAAAGTGTGGGCTTTGTTCGGATTTGGTAGAGGGAAGGAGGAAGAGAGACCGTACACAACGATCAAGCAAGTGGGAGATGAGGTCATCTATCACATAGACAAGATGTTTAATTGTTTAAGTGAAGTATATGATCGTATAGGAAAAAGTAAGTGATCGTCTAAACGATAGCGTAGGAAAGGGTAAGCGATCGTATAAACGATCGTGTAGGAAAAGGGTGAGCGATCGTCTAAACGATCGCGTAGGAAAAACTAAGTGATCGTCTATATGATCATTTAGTAAATATCGGGAGCTAAACGATCACTTAGGAAAAGGTAAACGATCGTTTAGTTAATAGCGCGCGAAGGTGTAATTAGTAAGCGATCGTTTAGCAATATCGTATATGTAAGCGCTCATGCAGGCATTATCGTATAGGCACTAATTTTCTAAACGATGAAACTCTCTTTAACACAATGTCCGCACCTCCACGCTCAACATACCATCAACTATTTATGCATCTCAAAGTGATCTTTCAATGCACTCATCCGTTATTTAGAACAGAAGAGACGCCATCCCATTTCCTTTATAACTGTCCAATGAATGTGATCTCATCATATTCATAACATATAAATTAATATCATATATTAATTATAATATTTTCATCCAAATTAATGTATCTCATATATAAAGTTAATTATATTAGATTTAATTAACTCGTTCAATTATATCGTATATCATCGAACTCCCTCTTGTCAATTTGAACATTTCACACTGACCCAAAAACTGACTCTCAACTTGTATCCAAGCTACCAAGGGGACCTTATGGACCTATTGCTCGAAGCTCCAACGGTACATGAATAGCTGACTAAACTCTTTAGTCACGATATCCACCATCCGTTAACTGCTAGGCATTCCACTAAAGACCGACAATTGAACTCTTCTTGCCATAGATATATTTCTATGTCCATTGCATATAATCAATCATCAGTATGATGACCTTTCACAGATGCTCGTAATTAAAGTAGGCCAATTTACCATTTTGCCCTTGTAATTACATCTTCCTCCTTAAGTACCACTGATTCCTCTAATGAACAATACAACATAGTCCTACTATATGTGAACACCTCTCGAGCCATGAGATGGTGCGTAGCGCCACATCATTCAAGCCCCAGGATCAGCCCTTAAGAGAGCAATCTATCTACTTACCCCTACTTTGGGGAAGAAGTGAACTTCATCTTATGAAGCTGAGTTCCCAGCTCCCAAATCAGACGAATCCCCAAAATGGTAGGTTTGAGTCGATGCTCTGGCCACTTACACTTATGCAAATCAAAGGACCACTCTCAATGGCAAGAGTTCCCAACTCACTCAGGATTGATGTCATGTTACCTATGGTCATTCTAGTGAAGTGAATTCTCAATCATGAACGGAGTTATATGACAAGACATTAATACTTCGAGGTCAAGTCTTATACAAACTCTTTATATAGGACGCCCCCGCTCGCATGTCCACTACACGAATGATCATGATCATATCATCTATGAAGAGTCATAACATTTGTAACAATTTCACAAAGCGGGCTGCATCCGTAGTATTACCAGGATAAGGTTTCCTTCCTATATCCATATACTACAGACTATTTTTGTTGTCACTTAAGACATGATCCACTTGTATGTCACTACATACATGCTTAAGTTACATAAAGATAACCAGGGATATTAAGTTTATTGGTTTGTAGTAAAATAAAAAAACATCTAAATGTGCAAAGTCTAGTAGTGAAGTAAATATCATTTATATTATACATCACAAGTGTTCGTACAAAGTTGTTTACAAACTACAGGACACGAGACTTTAGGGTACAAACCCCAATAGAGTATAGTGTATGCCCTAGGATATATGTCTCACCAACTCATATTTTATCGGCTTTAGTGCAAGTGAAAGATTGTTGGGATATATGCCATAAAGCCTCGTAGTTTTATGTTAGTTAAATCAGTGAATGATTAATTTTATATTACTTGTGAAGGAACCCTGAGGTCCACTACGGAAGCGGGATTAGTCCTAATTTTCATTTTTCACAGAATAATAAATTACAATATATACAAAAGAATTTACAGCATGCTAATAAAATAGGAGGAATAGAGAAAGATTACCCCTTGAAGAACCGTTCTTCTTCATGAATTCGTTCCTTAATCTAGTCACGAACTGTAATGACCTAACTCCCTAAGACTTATACTAGGCAGTTACTACATGCATGCATGTATTTCAAATCGACATTTTTTCATGATTTAGTAAAAACCAACTAAATACTATAAAATAAATAACTTTAATAAAAGTAAATGACTGAAATTCATTTAATAGGGTACCCTTAAAATCATAAAAACAAAACTAGAAAATTCTCATAAAAAGTTTAAAAGCACAAATACTAAAACTTTAAGTTCAAACATCAAGACTAGAAATTTTAAAACATAAAGCCTGAAAACATGAGTAGAAGCATAGGACTAATCCCAGTGGCTCAAACACGGATTTTTTCTGTCATTCATCGGTGTACTCTTACCTTTTCCTAGAAAAGAAACATGAGAAAAAATGAGTATAAAATACTCAGTAAGTAAGCCCACTACTGGGGTCGGGCTAAGCATTTATGTCCAATAAATGCAATATGAACCGAAACTCTATACTAGTGGGACCTATAAATTTCTCTTACTTGACTCACTCTTTTACCTTTCCCCTAGATATGTGTCACTTTCACACACAACAAGCCTGATGTTTATCTCTTTCATATACATTAAGCCCTCTAGGAATGCATCACTTTCATACACCTCAAGTCTTCTCTATGAATGTAAGGATGTGTACCTCTTTCGTACACATAGTTATGTATACACCTCTTTCGTATACACATAACGCACTAAGCATGCACCACTTTCGTATACCTCAGGCCTCTTTGGATATGTCAGGATGTGCACCTCTATAATACAAATGGTTGTGTATACACCTCTTTCGTATACACATAACCCACCGAGCGTGCACCTCATTCGTACACCCACAATCCCCTCTAGGTATGTATCACTTTCATAGTATATCTCTTTCATGCACTAGCACCCTCGGTTATACACCATTTTGATGCAATCAAATAGTGTGGAAAGGAAAAGAGAGATCACATCTAAATTAATATTACATATAACATCCACATATTCATGAGTCCCATAAAAATTCGTAGTCAATGTCATGTTAGTCGGTCTCAACACACATGCTTAATCTAGTTTTAACGAATCAATCCTAGTACATCACTTTCATGCACTAGATCATGTACATAAAAAAAAAAAAAAAAAGTCAGAATTTCATATTAATTCTTATTGCATACACTTATACTCACATAATCATATGAAGTCATGCACATCAATATATATCTAATTTTTGTCTAGCGCTAAGGCATTTTAGTAGTAATGTCACTTACCTCAGAATTTAGGTCCATGCTCAATCGCTCTCTTAAATATATCATAAAATTCTAAACCTTGCTATAACATGCTTCAAACATATTTATCACATACTCATATAAGTCTCAGAACCAATAAAATTATCCTTGATTTTATTACCCGACACGAAGGCGGTTACAGTAGTAAGATTACTTAGCTTGAACTTGAGCCCATATGGAACTCTATAAGCAATCAACCTCCCCCATCAACTTCTAGGAATGTTTGTTGGAAAAGGAAAATAGAAGTTGTCTTTCTCAAACAACGAAATGTCTTTAGAAGTTTCTAAGATGAACTTTATTGCATAAAGAATAGCAAGATGGCTGGAAAAAAAATGTGGAAGTAACAAGGGACTTTCTCTCTAATTGACCTCCCTTTGGAATGAAGTTGATGGTTTGGAATGAAATTGGATGATTGTATTTATAGAGGAGAAATAATCCTAATTCTAAATTATTTGGGATTCCATAACTAAAGTAGTAGATAGATTGATTTCCTTTTTGAATAGAATACTTTATCTAATTAGGACATCTATTTTTAATTAAATTAGAAGATCAATAATTAAAGTAGTAGATAGGTTAATTTTTTTTAATAATTAATTAGAAAATAAATAATTAAAATAGTAGATAAATTAGATTTTCTTTTTGAATAAGACATTTTCTCTAACTAGAAAATCTACATTCTAATTAATTAGAAAATCCATAATTTAAGTAGTAAATAGATTTACTTTTTGAATATGACATAATATAATTAATTCAAGAATCCATATTCTAATTACAATTAGAAATTCCATAATCTAATTAATTTAGAAATTCATATTCTAATTAAAGTAGAAATTCCAAAATAAACCTTCATCTATCAATTTGAATTAAATCCCAATTTCTCCTAATAACTCAATTAAAATTAATTGTCTTCTTTAATCTGGCTCTTAAAACTAAAATTAAAACACCATAAATCCAATCAATTTAAGATAATCAACTTTAAAATTACTGAAAACTCGGGATGTTACACGAACTCTTTGAAATCTCCCAAGAGCTGCAAAACTCAATGTGGACGCCACCATCAGTGAATCTCCTGTATTCTCCTTAGGGGTTGAGAATTGGCAAGAGATGTGGGCTCTACTACTTTTTGGAAGGGGGAGAAGAATTTTTTAGAGGATATTTTCTCTAAGGAATACGTTGGGAGAGCAAAAAAAATTTCACATACCTTCTATGTGAAAAGAATTCTGTAAGGAAGATGATGAAGTGGTAAAACTGACTCTCACTTCTTCACGTATTTGAAAGAATTAAGGAGGAAGGAGTTACAACTTTCTCCCAATATTAAATTCAAACAATGAATTAAATAAATTTAACTTAATTAATATATATATATATATATAAATATATATAACTACCTTATCATATATTATATATATTAAACTATATGTTATATCAAATATAACACACAACTTATAGTTTTTATATTATATAAAATACAATATAACCTATAGTTTTTAATTCTCTCAATCATTTTTAGTATTTGATATAAATTACATTTATACTAAATTTGAGTCACATCCAAATATTTAATATAAATTATATGAATCTAATTCATATAGTTAGTATTTGAATCACATTCAAATATTTAATTCCTCCCAAAATAAATTTTATATCATAATGTATCAAATGCATTATATTAATTATATCATATATAATTAATTCTCTCAATTAATTTGAATAATTCAAATTAATCCAAAATTAATTCTCAATAATCTCTGTTGAGCTACAAAGGGGACCTTATGGACCTGTAAATTAAAGCTTCAATGGTACTTGAATAATTAATTAAACTCATTTAATTGTTTAATTAAATTGTTCAACATCCATTAACTATCGGTCATTTCACTAAAAACCGACAGTTGCACTTTTCGCACATTAGGTATATTTATGTGTCCATTGGATATAACCAGTCAACAGGGATATGACCCTTCATAAATTGTTCATAAGTACAACTAGGCCAGAATTACTGTTTTTCCCATGTAGTTACATCTAACTCCTTAAGTACCACTGATCCCTCTAATGAACAGTAAGTCATAGTCCAGCTATGATCAAACCCCTCTCGGGCCAAGAGACAGTATGGCGTCACATTATTCAAGCCCCAAAATGAGCCCTTAAGGAAGTAATTTATCTACTTACCTTAGCATTGGGGAATGAGTGAATTCCGTCTTGTGTAACTGTGTTTCCAGCTCTCGAATCAGACGAATCCCAAAAATAGTAGGCTTATTAAGTCAGTGATCTGGTCATTCTTACCCATACAAAGCAAAGGATGAAGAAGTTCACAACTCATTCAAGATTCAAGCCATGTCACCTACGGTCATCCTGGTGAAATGTAAGTCTTTATTATTAACGGTATTTTATAATGAGACTAATCATTTCGTGGTCCGATCTTATACAAATTCTTTTGTATAGAATATCTCCGCTCATATATCTCCGCACAAATAATCAGGATCAGATTATTTGTAGCACTTTACAACAATTGTAACATCTACAAAGCGGGTCGTATTCGTAGTGTCATCAAGATAAGGTGCCCAACCTTCTTCATCTACTACAGACCCTTCAGGCTATCACTTAAACATGATCCACCTGTATGTCTCTACATACATGTTTAAGCTACAGAAGATAACATTGGACGTTAGTTTATTAGTTTGTGGATTAATGCTACTAAATGTCAAATAATGTATCTCATATTTCATTAAATTAATAAAATTGTTTGTATATTACAATTACCTACAAGACCCACGAGATTTAGGGCATCAACCCCAAAAACTTGTTCAATAATTCGTTAACCTAAGATCCAAGGTTATCTGATGTAACTTAAACATGTATGTAGAGACATACAAGTGGATCATGTTTAAGTAATAACGTAAATGGTTTGTAGTATATGGATTAGGTTGGGTGTCTTATCCTGGAAACACTACTGATACAACCCACTTTGTAGTTATTACAATTGTTGTAAAGTACTACAAATGATCTGATCTTGATCATTCTTGTGGAGACATGTGAGTGGAAATATCTTATACAAAAGAGTTTGTATAAAGATCGGACCACGAAATGTTAAGCCTCTCTTTATTACATCGTTGCTAGAAGAGACTTACATTTCACCAGGATGACCATAGGTGACTTTGACCTTAATCTTGAGTGAGTTATGAGCTCTTGCCTATCTGAGCGATCCTTTGATTTGTATGAGTGAGAATGACCAGATTCACCGACTCAATAAGGCTACCATTTTGGAGATTTTCTGATTGGGGAGCTTGGAATATAGCTACACAAGAAGGAGTTCACTCCTTCCCTATAATTAGGGTAAGAAGATAATTGATCCCTTAGGAGTTGATTCTGAGGCTTAACAATGAGGTGTCTCACCCTCTCCTTGACCCTAAAGGGGTTCGATCATAGTTGGACTATGACTAATTGTTCGTAGAGGGATCAATGGTAAGGAGTTAGATGTAACTATAAGGATAAAACGGTAATTTGATCCAGTTGTACTTACGAGCAATTTGTGAAGAGTCAACACACTGTTGATTAGTTATATCCAATGGACATGTAAATATATCTATAGTGCAAAGAGTTCAGTTGTCAGTCTTTAGTGGAGTGACCGGCAGTTAATGAATGTTGATTAATTTGATTAAAAGAGTTTAATCAATTAACCTCTTATCATTGGAGCTTTAATCTATAGGTCTATAAGGTCCCCTCGTTAGCTCAGTGAGAACTGATGGGAATCAAATTAATTTTGGTGTGATTTGAATTGTTCGAATTAATTAAAGAGAATTAATTGTATAAGATACAGCTAAACGATGTATATTAATACATTATATAATAATGTATGTTGACACATTTTTATGAGAAAATTAAATATTTGAATATGATTCAAATAATTATATAAATATGACTTATATAAAAATTATATGTTAAAATTTAATGTGAATATGATTCATATTAAATTTATATAGTTTTTATGACAAAAATAAATGTTTGAATATGATTCCAATATTAATTATATGAATATGATTCATATAGGAACTATATGTTAAAGTTAATATGAATACGATTCATATTAAATTTAAATATTTTATTGAGAGGTATTATGATTTGAATATGATTCAATTGTTATTTATATGAATGTGATTCATATAAAAACTACAGGTTAAAATGAATATGAATGTAATTCATATTAATACCTTAGATTATTTGAGAGAATAATAAATTATAGTTTATGTTATATATGATATAACATTAATTATAGGTTATACATGATATATGTGATATAACATATAGTTTATATATATATATATATATATATATATATATATTAAATTTAAATTAAATTTGAATTTAATAAAATTAAAGGGGAGGGAGTCCAAAACAAAAGGGGCGAGAAGGAGAGAACTATTCTATGGCTCTCTCTATAGTTTCTCTAGCTCTCTGTGTTATGTAGATGAGTTTTCACATAGAAGAAAATTTCTCTTAATTCTCTTCTCCTTCTCTCATGCCAATTTTAAGTGAAGCCTACATCTCTGTCCGATTGTCGTTCCTAAGAATAAAAGGAAAGACCCCATAGTGGTGTCCAATTGTGATGTTCGTGAGATCAAGAGAAGATGACGCAAATTGAGGAGGAACACGAAGAATTGGTCTTCAAAGGTATGTGGTTCCCTTTATATCTTTCTTCTCTATTTGATTAACACAGTAGATAGCATGTTTAAGTTAATATTGTTTATCGTTTGTATTTTTCTATTTTGTAAAACGAAGTTTAGAGACCAATGCAATGGGGAAAATTCGTCATAAGTATTTTTTGTTAATACATATATCACAAGTCAATGGATCATTCAAAAAGTGAGAGATAGATGCTAATAAAACCGTCATTACTCTGTGTAAAAAAGCCGTCATTATTGTAACGTAATGATAAATCGATTGAAAGTTTTGTTTTTGTGTTCAACACAGAAATAATTGAAGGTTAGAACTTAGAAGCTTGAAAATTAATCGAATATTTTGTTCTTAACGATAATAAATAACTTAAAAAAGAAAAACCAAAAGTAATCGAATATTGAAATCTCTTGATTTTTTTTTTTTTTTGCAAAGGAAAATATCTTAAATTTGGTCTGGTCCAGTCAATTAATTCTCATAGGGTCATTCTAAAGAAAAATAATAATAATTAAAAATATTATTATTATTATTATTATTTCTCATAGTGTCTTCTGGAATTTTATCATCGTGTGGAGCTTGGATGAGAAATTCCCAAATTTAAATACAAATCTAGAACGTCAATTTTAAAGATTTGGAAGTAAAAAATACCAAAAATAAAAAGTAAAAAGTAGTGGCCTGAAAAATTATCCAACTTTAAATGTTCATTCATACGTTTAAACTTTAAAAAGGAAAATTAAATAAATAAATAATTGTATTAACTCATATTGAATTATTAACTTACAATCTTGTTAGAATAATATGCATGCTGTGGATTTGAGCTTTTTCTACCTTTTAGAGATATATATATCTTAATCAATTAAACTATATATATATTGGCTTAATTAATTAGATTTAGTAGAAAACACAATGGACTTTTATGTTATTCATCTTTTCAAAAGATATTGTTTTTTTTTTCTAGGTCAACAATTACAAAATAGAAGATTTAATCGTGACCTTATGAATTGTAATTGGTACTTTATCTACTGAATTATGAAAAAAAAAAATGGTGGTATGTTGCATTCATTTTGGAACGATTAAAAATCACATAAAAAACTTTTTCAATTGTCTCAGCAACTAAATTAAGACCAGATTCACCAAAATGGCCATTAACTTTATAAATTGTAATTGGTGTTTATCCGCCTAGTTATGTTCATGTTGACTCAAAAAATGTAATTAATATCCGTCTTTTTTATTGTTTTTCCATGTCTTCATATACATTTAAGCATGATGTGAACTTAGTGGTCACAATCTAGATATTGTACGATATAACCCTATTCTACAATCAATATGCTAGCAGTGTAGCACGAACTAACTATCTATATACTTTTTGAAGGCTCTATTTCAAGCTTTCAACTGAGTATCTTTTATAAGTAATAAAATTTTAATAAAAAATTGCTAAATTTTAACTTGGAACGACCTGAGTTTAGGAATGGTACATGAATGAACCGGTATCACATCCGAATGAGAGAAATTTGAAGACATAAAAGTATGATTAAAAAATGTTTAAAAGAATTGAAAATTACTACCTATACCAACAAGATACACTTTCCTTTTCGGTGGCTCAATCATCATGTGAATAAGGATAAAGCATGCTGAAAAGATCTGTGTTAGTTTGTGGAGACAACTTTCACTTCTAAAAAGCATTCAAGGCAAAGGAGGATGACATAATCAGGTTGTAGAGGAATGTCGGGGCCATCAAGGGCCAAATTCGAATTTCAGATCCTGGTCCCAGGGCATTACATAACTAGTACATATGAAAATTACAATTTTCTTGCAAGATACATCATATGAGATAAACACACTTAACTTTTGAATTCATTTGATTGATCTACAAAAAATGAAGATGTTTTGTTGATAGATAGTATCTTTCAACTTTTTAAACCTTTTTTAATCAAACTTTTATATTCTCAGGATCTCTCTCATTTAGATATGACTTTCAATTCATTTATATACCTTCAACATTTGAGGGTTATAATAATTAAAACTTTTAAAAGAATAAATATATTTTTTTAAATAATGAGTTTGTATATTTTATAATTGAAAAAAAAAATCAGTATTCAAGAGTGAAAAAACCGAACATAAAGGAGAAATCCCACGTTATAAAAGGTGAACAACCCAACATCTCGGATAAGGTTGCCATTTGCCAACAAACTTTAGCTTTGAACAAAAATATCATTTCTAGAAAATGAAAGGTAATTTAGTTACGAGTTTGGGACACGTTTATCTCCGTCTAAAGGTAATAAATCAATAGTAATATAAAAAGCAGACTCTATTTGATTATTTCTAGTGTTGTTTACTTGTGTTCTATATCTATATTAATACATGGACTCACTTCCAAGTCTATAATGAAAAAAGCGTAAATTGATTGACAAGCGAGGCGACTTTAATCTAATTGCGTTTAAAAATTATGTTATATTGCTATGATTACTGGTATAGTTACCATTATTGTTATTGTTCTTAAGTAAAAATTATAAATTTTGACCTATTTACCATTACCTTTAACATGCAAATTGACGTAATTTTTAGATTAAAAGTTTCTATTTTTTATATTTTAAAAAACAGTTATCAGGAATGAAAAAAAACTGAACACAAAGGAGAATATCACAACATTACAAAATGTGAACAATCCAGCATCTTGGATAAGGTTGCAATTTGCCCACAAACTTTGGTTTTATCAACAGTAAAACAGATAGATTCTGTTTATTAGTTACAACAATTTATTTGTTACATTCTGTTCTAACAATTTATTTGTTACAACAGTTAAGATTCTGTTTGAGTTTGATTCTGTTTGATTTTGTTTGTATTTTCCAGCTGTTAGTTAGTCAAGCACACTATCAAGTTCTTCTATAAAAGGAACTTGAAGTATGTAAATATAATAAGCGAAAGTAATAAGAAAGTATTTCCACATACCTTTTCTCTCCATTTGTTATAGTATCAGAGCATTTCCGCAAGAGAGAAAATTAAAAACCCACCTGAATGCCATTACCCTCGTGCAGTCCTATCATGACGACATCAGAGAGTTCAACGTTCGGCAACTCTTCGGAACTCGACGCTCAAATGAATCCCTTCATCCTTCATCATTCAATCATCCCAACCACCAATCTGGTATCTACACCACTTGCAAGATCAAGCAACTACTCTTCATGGAGCAGAGCAATGAAACTTGCATTATCAGGGAAGAACAAGATTGGTTTTATTACTGGAACAATTGAAAAACCATCAGAAGGAAGCTTACAATCAGCATGGAGATGTAATAATGATGTGATAACCTCATGGATTATCAACTCAGTCTCAAAAGAAATTGCTGCCAGCTTAGTTTACAGAGGAAACGTCAATGAGATATGGGATGAATTAAAAGAAAGATACCGTCAGTCCAATAGGCCACATATATACCAATTGAGAAAGGATCTTGTAACTACTACTTAAGGAAACCTTTCAGTGGAAGTATATTACGCAAAAATCACTACGATATGGCAAGAACTTGTTGAATACAAACCAACAGATGGATGTACTTGTCAAGGGTCAAAGAAGATGATAGAATTCTTGAATGCAGAATTTGTAATGACATTTCTTATGGGCTTAAACGAGTCATATGCACAAATCAGAGCACAAATTCTATTGATCGACCCTCTGCCAACAATAAACAAGGTATTCTCTCTTATCATCCAATGAAGAAAGGCAAAGATCCATTGGATCCACACCTAACAATTGAAAGTATAACTCTAATGCTAATGCTGAGAAAAGGTTTACATTGAGAAATCTAAGAAGAAAAATACTCAGCCAGTATGCATTAACTATGGATATAAGGTCATATTTTGACAAATTTTATAGACTACATGGTTATCCACCAAGGCATAGACATCAAATAACAATTCAGTCCATCAACAAAAGGCCGCAGAACTCTATGCAAACTAGTAATGAAAAGCCATTAGAAGCTCCTAAGAGCAATCAGTCTGCCTTCTTTGCCAGCCTGAATAATGACCAATAAATAACAGCTCTTAAACATGTTGCAAACACAACTTGAATACTCAACAAATTGATGAGATCTCTAAGACAGATACTATCCACATAACAGGTACATGTCTTTCTATTTCACTCATCGATTCTTGTTGGATCATTGATTCTGGAGCCTCTTCTCATATATGCATGATAAATCTATGTTTAAAGAACTACACAACACTCAAAATATGTCAGTTATACTACCAACTAAAGCTCGTTTGAAGGTTGAGTATGTAGAGGACATTCTAATAAAACAGTGTATATTGAAGTCTATACATTCCTGGTTCAAATACAACTGCTATCAGTGAGTGCTTTACTTAAGGATGGAAGATATTCTATATCTTTTATAACACCAATTGTATCATTCAGGACAAGTCAATTTCGAGAACGATTGGGAGGGATGAACTAATGAGTGACCTATACTTACTCAAAGTAAATGATGAAAAGAATAAAGACTTGTCTATTGAATCTGCTGTTTTTGTGGAAAGTTTCCGCAACTACTTGGCATATCAATGGACACCCCTCTATTAGTAGAAATAAAGAGAATTGTCAAAGATTATAGAGATTTCTGATTCTTAAATTGTAAACAATTATGTCAATCTGTCCTTTAGCTAAACAGAAGTGTCTTTCATTCCCTGCCTTAAATAATGTTGCTGAGAATATCTTCGACCTTGCACTGTGATATATGGGGTCCCTTTAAAACCCGAACACATGCAGGTCAATACTTACTTTGCCACCATTGTTGATGATACATCAAGGTACACAATGGATACATCTCTTGAAAAATAAAAGTGACATTCTACAAGTCATTCCAGTTTCTTCAAACTTGTTGAGACTCAATTCTCAAAGAAAATCAAAAGTTTTCGTTCTGATAATGCTCCTGAATTAAATTTCATAGAATTTTTTGCCAAAACAGAAAACTACTCATCTCTCTCTTGTGCAATACTCCTCAACAGAATTCAGTGGTTAAAGGAAACATCAACACCTCCTCAACGTTGCAAGAGCCCTAATGTTTCAGTTCAATGTTCCTCTCACTTTTTGGGGAGAATGCGTCCTCACTGCAGCATACTTAATCAATAGACACACTATGGTTTTACATCCAACAACATTGCCTATGCTGTTCTGTTTAACAAAACTGTTGACTATGGCTTCATGAAACATTCGGATGCCTTGCCTATCTTCTACACCAACAGTCAACAAGTCTAAATTCGATCAAAAGAGCAAGACCATGTGTCTTCATGGGATATCCATCAAGTATAAAGGGCTATAAGCTATATGATATGACTAAAATGACATCTTTTATTCTCTAGGGATGTCTTATTCTTTGAAGAAAGGTTACCATTCCACTCTGTCAAAGAAGACACAAGCCCATTTCACATGATTATTGATCAGTTTGTCTACCAAGCCCACTATTTGATCACTTTGAAAACAAAGGTACTACTGAAAATCTTGTTGTTAATATCTAGAACGCTTATGTGAGGATAACCACGGTATTGATGGTTCACAACCTCATATTGAAACCTCAGAAGAAACCAATCAACCACCCCAAACAACCATTCCCATAGCCCAAGAAGGTCATCGAAAGCACATTACCCACCCTCCTACCTAAAAGACTTTCACTGTAACCTCACATCCCACAGAAAATCACCCTTTCTCTCTCACAAAATACCTCTCATATAATACTACAACCAAACCATAAGAACTACATCCTAATGTCACTTCCATCTATGAACCCACCTATTACCACCAAGCCGCGAACCACCAGATTTGGAAAAAGGCTATGGCAGAGGAAATAGAAGCCATGGACGAACTAATACATGGACTATTGTCTCTCTTCAAAGAATCATCATACTGTAGGCAGTAAATGGGTTTACAAAGTCAAGTACAAACAAGATGGAACAGTTGACAGATATAAGGCAAGACTTGTAGCAAAAGGCTACAATCAACAAGAAGAAATAGATTTCTCAGACACTTTCTCACCTATTCATCGACTAGCACATTCATCCACAGCCCCAGCTTCACTTAAATGTCGTTCATCACTTACTCAGGTACCTAAAACGGTCTCTGACAAGGCATTTTAATCAGCCCTATCACTTTCTTCATTTAAAAGCCTTTGTGGATGCTGATTAGGGATCATGTCCTGATACTAGAAGATCCATTACTGGTTTCTGCATATTCCTAGGGGCATCTTATCATATCATGGAAATCAAGAAAACAAGCCACCATTTCTAGATCTTCTGCATAAGCGGAGTACAAGGGCACTAGCCTCAGTTACTAGTGAATTAATGTGGATCTCTCAACTCCTCAAAGATCTTCAGGTTAAGATCCTAATGCCCACTACTGTTTCTATGACAATCAAGTTGCTATTGCCCTTGCCCTAATCCAATGTTTCATGAGAGGACAAAACATGAATTGAATGTGCATTTTGTTCGGGACAAGATAGCTGATGGTTCTCTAAGGTTTCTCCCTATCCAATCAAATCAACAACTCACAAACATGTTCACTAAAGCATTGCCTACATCTGTTTTGTCTAAACTAGTATCCAAGTTGGGCATCATTGACATTCACGTCTAAACTTGAGGGGAGTATCAACAGTAAAAGTTACATTCTGTCTTAATTCTACACACACAATTTATTTGTTACATTCTGTTATAACAATTTATTTGTTACAACAGTTAAGATTCTGTTTGAGTTTGATTCTGTTTGAGTTTGTTTGTATTTTCCAGCTGTTAGTTAGTCAAGCACATTAACAAGTTCTTCTATAAAAGGAACTTGAAGTATGTAAATACAATAAGCGAAAGTAATAAGAAAGTATTTCCACATACCTCTCCATTTGTTAGGTTTTGAACAATAATAACATTTTCCTGTGCAAAAAGAACAATAAAATCATTTTTAACAAATTACTGGTAAAATCATTTGTTACTTCTTTACTTCTTAATTACTGAAAAAATATCAATAAATTTAACATTCAATTTTGTGACTAATAGATAGTCTATCACCTATTTTTTTTAATCTTATTTTAAAATTACTAGACACAAATTTGATAGTTTAAATTTCTTTTATTTATTTATTATTATTATTTGGTAAACTTCAACGCATCATAAAGAGGAATTCGAACACCTAAACCATTTATTCAAAACTTTATAAAATAAAAAATATCCTTAAATTTTATTTTAAAAATAAGTAAAATGTTTGTATGTCAAAATTTTATTTAATTATTTTCATATATTGAGGTAAGATTAACAAATCAATTTTAATTCATATTATGAAAATTTTCTCTCAAAAGAGAAAAGATTATTTTTAGGAGATGTTAAAAAATAATTATCCAAAAAACAATGAAATTAAATAAAACAATAGAAGAATCATACATTTTAAAATTAATAATAAGTTCGTGTCATTCTTAAGTGAACTCATTAACGAACCTAATTCATTGGATTTTTTCATTTATTTAAACTCAATCCAACCTTAAACGAGTTGATAAATTAATCTAAATCGAATTAATTGGATTGAATTGATCGATTTTTTTTTTTTTAGATAATTAAGTTTTTGGACGTCCCTAATCGGAGAGGTTAAATTTATAAAAGTTTAAATTTTAATAAAATAAAATTCAATTCTGTATTTAATAAATTAATATAAAACGAACAATTTGTTAAAAAAAATTGTTTTTAGGTTTCTCAAAGATTTTTCCAGACAGAGTGTGTCTAAATCTATAATTTAGCCGAAACAAAGTTGAAGAATTCAAATCTGCCCTCTTTCCAAGATTCTCGCTGGGATTTCCAAAACTCATACCTCGAAATTTCAAAATAAAAAAATAATATTAATAAGTCAAACCAAAATCAAAATCAACATCAATCCCCACGCTCCCAAAAAAATAATCTAAAAAAACTTCACATCTCTTTTCTCGTTTATCAAATTATTCAATCATAATTTATCATATAACTTCGTATTAAGTAAAACTATTAGTTGTCTAAAAAAATTTATTACCGGTCAAATAAATTTTTAAAAAAAGAATTATTTTTTTAATAATACTTGAATACAATCTCACTGCATCTCTTTCAATCATAAAGAAAAAAAATATTTATTAAAAAAATAGATAAATTTGTCGCTTGACAATTTGTAATTAGACAACCATGTGATAATTCATAATTAAACATTTCAGTGGGTTGAACAAAGATAGGAACAGGTCCATGACACACCAAATATGTTCATCGGTTTTTATTCATTTAATGAAAAGTTTGGTAATAATTTTTTAGTTGTATCTTTTTTGCATCTTAAAGCATTAAGCTCTTTTCATCCCCTTGATAGAATATTTGGTATAATTTCTTACCTTTTTTCCAAAAAAAAAAAAAAAAAAAAAATTGTTTATGTTCACCAATTTTCTCAGAATCCGAGACCAGACAAAAAATTTTAAAATCTCGAGACTCGTATTTTTTGACAAAAATCAATCCTTTCACCGAGTTTTGAGGTGGGTATCTCAAAGAATAAAAGGAGGTATCCAAAAGATAATCAAACAAACAAGTTTTATCATTTCATCCTTTTGTTGTTTGTCCCATTTGAAAGATTAAAAAGTAGTCTTTGTAAAAAAGGAAGAAAACATACAATTTTGGTAACGATTTAAGCGTATGTAATTGGTTTCTCCAATCTACTTTATGCACATCCAAACAGCACAGCCCCATATGTTATGATGGAGGCAAAAATGGAATGTGAAAATGATTTAGAAACTACCCACCTTGTTCGGATTGTAACTTACCGGCTTTAACTCATTTTATTTTGTGGCTTAAAATGGCATTCAATGGCCAAATCTCGTTGTCTACTTAATCAATCTTATCGTGCTTAAAGTGTGTGCAACAGAAAACAAAGGGGTCTTCTTGCAAAGTACTTTCTGTTTTGTGGCCATGGCTGCTCGTAGAGGAATCTGTTCTTTACTCTCTCGTTCTCTCTTATCATCATCATTATCTTCTTCTTCTTCTTCTTCTTCTTCTTCTTCTTCTGCTTCTGCTTCTGCTTATGGGTTTAGTTCTCTTCTTCAATCTCATGGTGAGTTTCCTCCTGCTATGGTGGTGTTCTGTTTTTTTCTTTGTTGGGTGTATGTTAACTGTTTGTTTAATGGTTTGAGTGAAGTTCTTTATTTGTTTGATCTCTTCTGGGTTCTCTTCTTTTCAAGTTTGAAATGGTTTTGGTTTGAGATCCTGTTAGTTTAAGTCCATTTGATAACCATTCGTGTATTTAAAAGTTGTGTTGTTTTATTACCATTTGTTTATTATGGTCAAGAAAACGTTTGAATTTTTAGCAAAATTCCAAAAACCGTCAAACAGGTTTTAAAAATACTACTTTTTGTTTTTCGTTTTCTAAAGTTGTTAGGTGGGTATACTGAATAGTGTTTAGAAGCTTAATTTTCAAAGGTGGAGTATCAGATTATGGAGATATGAAATTGTGTGATTTTCAGCAAGAGTTTCAAGGTTCCATGGAAGAGGGAATAGATTCAGCACATCTGCTTTGGCAGAGGAGGAACTTATCACTCCTCCTGTTCAGATCAGTTACACTCAAAATTTGATTAATGGGCAGTTTGTAGATGCTGCATCAGGTGAATTTTTCTTCATCTAATTTTTTTTTTCCCTGTTTTAGCTTTCTAATGTCTGGAAAATTGTATTTAAAGTGTGAAACAAAACATTAAATGATGATATGAAAACCACTTGTAATGAATCACTCTTAAACATGTCGTTATATTCATTGGAATTGTTGTGTTTCTGTCATTATCTTACCTTTCGAAAGTTCTCTGATGGATGGGAGATAAAAGGTTGAATTTGATATGATCTGTTCATCATAGGAAAAACGTTTCCGACTTATGATCCTCGCACTGGGGAAGTGATTGCTCATGTTGCCGAGGCCGATGCCGAGGATATCAACCGTGCAGTATCGGCAGCCCGAAAGGCTTTCGACGAGGGGCCATGGCCAAGAATGACTGCTTATGTAATACTTTCCTGCAGGCTGCAACTCCTACTGTTTCCTTCTCTTGCCTTTATTTGATTTGCTATATCTACTGTTTATTTTGTATCGATTTTCAGGAACGATCGAGGATATTACTGCGGTTTGCCGATTTGATTGAAAAACATATCCCTGAACTTGCAGCATTGGAAACATGGAACAACGGGAAACCTTACGAACAATCGGTTAAATCCGAATTACCGTTACTTGTGCGCTTGTTTCACTATTACGCGGGTTAGTTTGCTGCAGCATTGTAGCATATCAGCTCTTGTCCTGCTGTATTTTCGAATTTATAACTGGTTTTGCTGTTGGTTTCTTCACAAACTATCCAGGCTGGGCAGACAAAATCCATGGCTTAACAGTTCCAGCTGATGGAAATCATCATGTTCAAGTATTACATGAACCAATTGGAGTTGCAGGACAGATAATTCCATGGAACTTTCCTCTCATTATGTTTGCCTGGAAAGTTGGTCCTGCTTTAGCCTGTGGCAACACTGTTGTCCTGAAGACTGCAGAGCAAACACCTCTGACTGCCCTTTATGTGGCTAAGTTATTCCACGAGGTAGTGTCTTCAAAGCTATGTTTGTTCCCTAATCGGTTTTTTGGTTGATGCATGGATTTAATGATATCTAATATTCTTTATTCATGTTCTGGCTAATATTCTCGATCGAACAGGCCGGTCTTCCTCCGGGGGTTCTAAATGTCGTTTCGGGCTATGGTCCGACGGCTGGTGCTGCCCTTGCTAGTCATATGGATGTGGACAAGGTGATCAATCTTGAAATCATCTTGCTTTATATGTTTCATGTTTCGGTTTGATTCAAACCTAGCATGTTCTATTGTTTGGTTCTTAGATGTAAATGCTGTCATGTTCGTAGCTTTGTTTTCGAAAGCCATTTATCACGAACTAATGTACATGTTTCTTCACGTTTGCAGCTAGCTTTCACCGGATCGACGAGCACAGGAAAAATTGTACTCGAATTGGCAGCAAAAAGCAATTTGAAGCCAGTGACACTGGAGCTTGGGGGGAAATCACCTTTCATTGTTTGCGAGGATGCAGATGTTGATAAGGCTGTGGAGCTTGCTCATTTTGCTCTTTTTTTCAATCAGGTTTGTCACTAGGATCTCTCACTTTTGTCATGGATTTGTAGGACTTAAACTCATTGTTCGTCGTTTCTTGTTCATTTTCAGGGGCAATGTTGTTGTGCTGGCTCTCGTACTTTTGTGCATGAGCGTGTGTACGATGAATTTGTCGAAAAATCGAGGGCTCGTGCTCAAAGACGTGTTGTTGGTGACCCTTTCAAGAAGGGTGTTGAACAGGGTCCTCAGGTAACTCTCTCCCCCTTGAGGCATTTTCCTTCCCCATTTAATCCATGTGAAGAATAATCGATATGCCATTTTTGTACGTTACAATTATTTCTAGATTGACTCTGAGCAATTCCAAAAAATCCTAAAATACATCAAATCTGGCATTGAAAGTGATGCTACTTTGGAATGTGGGGGTGGTAGACTTGGGTCTAAGGGATACTTTATCGAGCCAACAGTTTTCTCAAATGTTAAGGTGATCATTCTCTGTCTTAACTATCTTCCTTACATACTCTAAAGAATGTAAACTGTCATTCCAATATGTTTCTCTCATCGATTCAATCAGGACGATATGTTGATAGCGAAGGATGAAATCTTTGGTCCAGTACAATCCATCTTGAAATTCAAGTAAGTTGTTCACATCTCGAACTCGTCATATCACTCGTATGACTTGATCATGCATGGTCTAAAGTATTTTGTTTGAAATTTTGTCAATGTCAGGGACATTGATGAAGTGATTCAAAGGGCAAATGCAACTCGCTACGGTTTAGCTTCCGGAGTTTTCACGTCAAACATCGACACAGCCAACACGCTAACACGGGGATTGAGAACCGGGACTGTGTGGCTCAATTGCTTCGACATCTTCGATGCTGCAATACCGTTTGGCGGGTATAAGATGAGTGGAATAGGAAGGGAGAAGGGAATTTACAGCCTCCAAAACTACTTGCAAGTAAAGGCTGTTGTTACACCTCTCAAGAATCCAGCATGGTTGTGAGAATTTCAGCAATGCATGTGAGAAGTACAACAATGTTTTATTTTGCAAAATCAGCTTCTTCTTCTTTCTTAAGAATATAACAGGGCCTTGCTTCTGTTGTTATACTAAAGTTAAACTCTAATAATATCTGCCTCTTAATATGTGATTCTGAGCTATCCCTTTTGAATGATTTTGATTGAACATCAACTTTTCTTAATGACTAAAGACAAAATGATGTGATGTTTTACTAATTTGACATTAACATTTGAAATATATTCTGGACAATATGTTTCAAAAACTTTCATTTCCATCCAATTCAATAATTCATGAAAAGTTTATTCCTTTTTTTTAGAAACAACAACTTTTTATTGAAAAAAAAAATACAACAAAAGATCAAGTCCCAAAAATCCTATCAAAAAAAGGGAGACCAAGACCGTAAAATATTGTCTAAGGAATAATTAGAAGGGAAATCGCAAAGAATGTCTAAAACGGCGGGTTGATTTTGAAAGGAATTTTTTTAATTTTAAATGAAAAATGTCTAAAGTTGGTTGGGTGGGACAGTAGAGAGGATGTATTTTACACATTTACCCTCCACATATTTCGTATTTTCTCCTATTTTGATAGGATTATATTTATTTTCTCATTCATTTTAGTGATTTTGAATACAATATCTTATAATATAATTGAATTGGTTTTAGAAATTGAAGATTTTATCCTCTATTATTATTATATAAATTATTTTTTATTACTTTTACCTATATTGTAGGGGTTTTTGTTGAATATATTATTCACCATTCGTTCATCTTCAATTTCACTATTTGTTAGATATGTGTCAACCATCTCATTTGGATTTAGGTTTTAGGAACAATATTTAAGAGCAATGTGTGGTAACAATGGAAATACAATTGACGAACCTAGTAGTAATACAAAGAATTGTGGGTTTGGTTAATAATAGGAAGAGTTGTAGGTGGTGTGGTTTATAGTTTTTGGGTTAACATGCAAACATTTTATTTGTGTATGGTCTGAGTTTTGGTTTTGGGTATTTCTCAATTTTTGAAAATAAGTTCAATTCTTTTTTTCCAAATCGTATCTCTATTTATTTTTTATTTTTATTTTTGCCAAAAAGATGTTATTCGCTTTTTAGTTTTTGTAATGTTATTTTTATCGTTTAGTTTTCATTTTATTTTTGGAAGTAGATTTCATTTTAAATATGCTCTAAACAATATAGATTTTCAAATATTTAGGAAGGGTATATTTGTTCATTTTAAAATTAAATAAATTAAAGAATCTATGCATTTAGACATTTTTTGAGGGAAAAATAAGATTTTGATATTTTTTCAATTTAGATATTTGTCTAGTCCTAAACTCTAATTACAAATACTTTTCAAAATCAAAGCCCAAAGGAAAACTTGAAACTTCACTGAAGCCCAAATATCACTAGGGTCCTTTTCCACCCTTCTAAACTCTATTGTTTCTCTCTCCCCACAAAATACATAACAAAGCACACATCCCTTCTAACCATAAGAAATGACCCTTCTCTTGAAATGGAGGATCGAGAAGAAACTCCCCAATCAAACTATCAACATCCATTTGATGAGCCAAGATAAAATCAAACTTCTGGAAGAAGCGGTCCCACACCGACCTCATGAAACTCAGACCTCCAAAGTAAGTGATTCATATACTCACCAACAAGAACTTGTACATGTATGTGGTAAAGACCAAGAGGTATGTGGTTCAATCCCCTCACTCCCAATTTGTACTAAAAAAAGTGATCCATATATTCCTTTACCTTCTAAAAGAGGATACAACATAAATGACCAACTAACAAAGATAATTTTCTAAATATTCGATCCAAAATATTCACTCAGCCGAGTAAAACTTGTGAAGAAAAATTTGAAATCATAATCATCCACGCATTAAAAGATTGATTGTCTAGGTAGAGGTGGTTCAACAAGTGTGAAGTAGGATTTATATGTGTGCTTTAGTTTTCTTATTGCTGGCACGCTTTAATAAAAAGATTAAGAGAAGCCTTCTAAAGGGTTAAGGCTCTAATAACGAACCTCCATTCTCCTAAACCTATAAAAACGACCTCCTCATTTCTCTATTGGTTCATTATATCGAGTATAACTGTAACTGCAAAGGTTCTAATCAATGATTGTTTCTATTTTTTTTATTTTTTAAATCCCGAAGATAAAGATGAAAGAAGCATCATAAAATAATTTTTATATTCTTATTTATTTTATTTATTAAAAAAACATCTATTTTAGATATTCTTTTACAATAGTTTTAGTTTTAGTTTTCTATGTTAGAAATAATCTTATTCATCCATGATTTCCTTTCTTTTTGCAATTTATTCTTCTTGATGATATTTTAAATTGATATGCAAAATTGAAGAACTAAAAACTGTCTCTGAAGTTATAATTTTGCTCATCAATTTTGGTTGAAATTTCATACAAAAATTGTAAGCAAACTAAAATTTTCGAAATAAACTACTGAAAAGGAATTTTTGTTTGCTATCTCTCTCACCCACAAGTTGATATTTCCATCACCATACCAAATTTTCTCAAAAAGAAGCTGTGATTTGTTTTTCAAAAGCATAATTAAATATTTGTAAGTTTTCCAGTGGACCCTATCACAGATGATGAAGACGACAATAACGACGCCGATGAAAAGGTAACAACGGTCCTCAGTGGCTTTAAGTTTTTTCAAATTCGGGAAACCATCCATGGAGGTAGAAGCCAGAGGAAGACGATACCATTTTTGCATTTCAATCTTACAATTCATTCAATTTAATGTCATTACAAAAGGCTTACATCCAATGGCAAAGTGAAAGGCAGCAAAGTCCCTGGTTTATGTACCCACCACCATCATCTATTTTACTACTAGCCTCACCCTCAATATATATATATTTTTTCTTTTTCCTACTTCTTCTATTTGTCATTACCACAATCACATTATGGTTTTCTTTCATCTTCAAAATAATTTTATCAGATTTCCATATCCAGTTCAAACAAGCAAACAAATCTTTAGGGCCCTCTATATTTTCGAAAGCATAGACAGCCCTGAGCTTGATCAACAGGAATCATACCTCCACCCTTGGAAGTGTCAATGGCCTCCAACATGGAAACTACTTCGTCCATCTCGGGCCGCTTGTCTGGGGTCGCATCCCAGCAACGCTTCATCACATTTGCTAGAGAGCTCGGGCAACATCTCGGTATCTCTGGCCTCAGATTCTGCAGGGTTTTGGGATTAATGTTTTCAGCAGAGTTAATGATAAGTTGAAAACAACGAAGTGATTTCTTCTCAACTGCGCATTGTCCTGCAGATATGAAGATGTAAGGGCGAAGAAATCGGCAGTTTACCTGACGAACCACAGCAGAAGTCACTTCGGAGAAACTAAGGTCAGGATATGGCATGTCACAGCAATAAATTTCCCACAGGCAGATACCGAAGCTATACACATCACACTTCCTGTTATATGGGTTGCCATTGAGAACCTGTAAAACCACAACTATGGAGTCAAAGGGAAACATTTTATGGACAATGCTCCACTCCTAAATGTCGTTAGTCATATGAGTTAGCTGAAAAGTGAGGAACTGCATACCTCAGGAGCCATGTAACCAAGTGTTCCAGTCTCCCCAGTCATGTCGTTGGGATTTGACGCCTCGACTCTAGCAACGCCAAAATCAGCAATTTTGACTGTACGTGTTTTGTCCAACAGCATGTTTTCTGTCTTTACATCTCTGTGGACAATCTTCTGGGAATGAAGGTAACTCAACCTACAAAATAAATGGAACAATTTCTGAGAGCCAAATATCAACAAGTGCATACTATTCTCAAGCAAAAGGAGACTAGCGAATAGAAGGAATCGTGTGAGCAGGTGGTACCCTCTAGCAAGATCAAGTGCCAGCTGGACAACCACCTTGAAAGCTAGCTTCCTTCTCCTGTTTTTTATGAGATAAGATTTAAGGGCGCCTCCAGCAAGATATTCCACCACAACACAACATATGTTGCTTGGCATGCCTATTAGACCATTTTCAGTTTGGATCTGTAACTCCGCTGATCCCATTGTTGCCCCTATAAACTGAAAATCAATTGAAATTTGTGAAAAATCCAAAACTAGAAACCAAGTCTACAAAGGGGGAAAAGAAAAAAGAAAGGGATGACGTAATGCACTAATTATTGAATAAGCACGTCGAGTTTGATATATCATTATCTGAACACTAAAAGTCTAAAATTGAGTTCCCCTTCCACGACTACAGGTATAAGAGGAGGAAGGGAAAAAGATGGAAAGATGATAAGTTAGGAGTCTGAATAAAGACACTTAGTTTTTCCACTATCAAAGATGTCAACACTTCTTTTATCTGATTGAGACCATCCAACTGAGCAACATGCTTTTTGGCCCTATCTAGTTCTATTCTGGCAAGGATAAGATTTAGTTCAGTTGACTTCTTTTCCCTTCCTACAAAAGTACAATGGTGGAGAGAGATTTAGACTCTATCACAGCTGAACATTTTAGGTTGAGCTACCAGTAGAAGAGATTTAAATGAATTTTTGAAGTTCATGCAAAAAGAGTTTCAATGGTATATACAGAAGGCTTGAGGGAATTAAAAGCAAACCTTTTTGTCATAAAATTAATTATCACAAAAATCAAAAAGAAGGGTGCGTGGGAGGAAAAAGAACAGTTTCTGGTTATTGGATCATTAACAATTCTGGGTCTAACTGATCCTCTATTTTCTTTAGTGTCAGCGCCTTCAAAAAGAGAAACAATTATTAGAAGTGCATTCAATTGATTTGATACAATGTCAGTAAGTATAGAAAACAGAATTGAGCTTCGGAACAAGCAGCTAACAAGACATCCATTTCAAGTTTCAGAATCACAAGATGTAGTAAATACATAATGGAGTTGTAGTGACCTTAGTAACATTGGGATGCTCTAGTTTATGCCAAACAGCAACTTCCTGTTTAAAAGCTGCCCTTAGTGAAGCAATTTCAGCTTCTGTCCTGTGACCTTCTTCTCCCCAATCCAGCAACTTGACTAATGCATTAAAAAACGTCAAAAGAAAACTTAGTGGATGGTAGCAACCAACTGAAACCAACCTAAACAAACTGAAACCTAGTAACCTAAACAAACTACAAACTAAGATAATATTTAAGAAAACATATATACGAGTGAGTGAGTGAGTGAATGAGCGAGTGAACAGATCTTAAAATAATTGAGTGATAATGATCGCATTAAAAAAAAAGCAGATGATAATGATGATAAAGACAGAATTAAATACAAATCTGTAGTAGCTAGAAGAAATAGCCAATTCATTATAATAGCTTTTCTAAGTCAAATTTTATCCAACAGCTGGAATCACATGAAAGTATAAAACTTTATTTACACAAAGGCATTCAGGCCATCGTTGTCATAAACAAATTCAACTCAATCTCGTGTATGCATCACGGATCATCTAAAAGAGAGCAAATGGCCAATCACCACTTCCTTACAGTGGGAACATGTCTTTAAAATAAAAGGTTAGCCTAAACTCAAAGAAGTCTACGCAATCACTAATCGGGATCCTATGAGGAGGGTGCTAAATTGGTATGAGATTTCAAAAAACTACCAACGAATCAAACCTATACGTGTTCAAACAAATTCACCAGTACATATTGATGAACATTTAAGACGATTAAGAGCAGAGAACAAGAGATTAGAAATAATTGAAAACAAGCTAAAGGAAATTCACAAAATAAAACTAAGACATAAACTATAGGTGTGTAAACATTCTGAAAGATCAGGAGTGAGAAATTCGATCACGATTCAGGAAGTAATTATAGTAAGAGCAGAGGTCTAAGAGTAACTAAAAATAGGGCAAAAGTTGAAGGTTGCATATAGAAATCGGAGACTGACCGGCAACATCTAGTCCGTCATAAACGCCGCGGTGGACGGTGCCGAAAGTACCACGAGCAATGACGCTCTTGATAATCAATTTAGACGGATCGATCTCCCACTCCTGCCGTTCCTTAGCGGCGACTTTAGTAGACCTACTACGAGCGATAGGAGCAGAAGTGAGAAAGCTATTGCCGCCATCTTCATCTTTCTTCTTGTTCTTCTCCATGGTCAAGGCTCTACTAAGATGCCTCTCAAGCTGTTCATCCAAGCTCTTCAGATCAATCTGATCTGCACGCACAAATCCATCATTGTTCTCCTTCATTTCCGATTTAGCGACAAAATCAAAGCGGTAAGCAGGAATCTGTGCAAGAAATCGATGGATTCAAATCAGAAATTGGGAGTAAATTGGAAATTGGTGATTGTTGTTGTTGTTGCTGGAATCGCTGCTGCTGTTGTTTCTTTGTTGTTCTTCGTTTCCACAAAATCTGCAATGGCTTCTCCAATCATCCATGTGGCCACATGAATTTGCCTGCTCATAACGTGTGCTTCTGACCCACTTCGGTCTCCTTCTCTATTTATTATTTTTCCTTTTTCTTTTTCTTTTTCTTTTTCTTTTTAATTTTTTCCTCAGTTCCCAGCCAATTAACAGATCAGGGCTTATAAGTATAATTTTTAATTAAGATGTGTTTACGTGAGATAGTTCAGCTTAGTGACATATTTGGGCTTCTTAATCCCTTTCTTTATTTAATTTTATTTTAGAAAAGTTAATATTTTAGTTTTGAAGTTTTGAAGAATAAGTATGGTTGGATGTATTAAAAAATGAGAAAAAAAATATTTCTTCTTTCTTAAATTTTTTTTTGTGTAGTTTTCATTTCGTCCTTTAATTTTCAAAATGTTATACTTTTAGGCCACCAAAACATAATGAAAATTGGTACAATTGGAATAGAATTTCGTTGATGGATCAATTATAATGAGCCTGAATCGAAAATGTAATTGGATTGTATTTTATTACGTTTACCTAGAATTATGAATATGTCATATTTTACTGTTACTATTACCGTTACTGTTTGACCCTAACTTGACCGTGACAGTAACGTTAGCAAGTAAATGTAATAATAAATATGGCAGATTCATAATTTTCATACTACTATAACAATATCTATAAAGGTAATGATAACCAATGGTAAAGATAGTGTATTCCACGTAATTTTCAATCACAACCATATTTAACACTCTTTTTCTCCAATTAGATTGCATAATTTGATTATAGATTTCTAGGCAGGTCCTACACTCATTACGTTAACAAAATGCATATAAACAACAACAAAAATAATCAACCGGAGTTCGGGATCCACTTTTTTACATTATCATTGATGGATTACTTTTCAACTGGTATAAATGTGACTTAATTCTTACGCTTTGAGTTCGATTCCAATTTCATTTCTATGTTTGGAAATATTATAATTTTATCCTTGTAATTTGAATTTTGTTTTAATTTGGTTCAAGGTTTTAAGATTCACACTTTTATCTTTGATTATTCACTAAATATTCACTGGTTTTAATGTCTATTAATTAATTTAAAAGAATTATGAAGTGAAATATTAAAATTAATAGTGATGCAAAAATAATGAAACTTAATTAACCAAAGATTGAAAGTAGCTATTTAATAATTAAAAAAATGAAGTTAAAAGTGCAAATCATGAAACTTGAATCAAATTGAAACCAAACTAAAACTATGAGGGTAAATTTGTAATAGTTTGAACCGTAAGGACTAAATTAAAATCAAACTCAAAATTTAATGATTAACTAAGTATTATTTTGAAACATGGGACAGAATGAATATTAAATCCCATAAAATTATTTTGTCATAAAATTGTTTAAATAATAAAAATATATCATTGTGAAAACTCAAAATCAAACCCACATATATGTTTCCAAACTCATGGACTGTAATAATTTTATTATTCTTTTCTTTTTTTTTTTAATTCTTAGGACTATTCGTCTAGAAGTATAATAATAGAGAGTTTTAATCTTCAAAAAAAGAAAAAAACTTCTTCAAATTATCAATTACTTAACCTCCCATTATTGATGTCAAAATTAATCGATTGACCTCTTTTTCTTTTTTGTCTCTTTTTTTTTTCTTTTACTATATTCCATGACTTTTTGTAAGTTTTGTGGAGCTATAGAATACTTTTGGTTATTACCTGAAAACAAAATAATATTTATTTACTCTTTATATTTCTGATTATAGTTTCCATTTCATCTCTCACTTTCAAAATGTTTCATTTTTTAACTTTTAAGTTTTGAATTTAGTTTTGATTTGGTCCATAAATTTTAAAATGTAACATTTTTACTATTATGTTTTGAGTTAACGTCCATTTGATACTTAACTTTCAAAATATTATATTTCTACTTTAAATTTTAAATTTCATTCATTTGATCCCTAAATTTTAAGATGTTACACTTTTAACTTCTAACTAATTGGCTCACTTTAGGTCTATGGTGTCAACTTTCAATAAGTTGATTTAAAATATTTATGATGTGAATTTTTTTTTACTAATGTTTATAATGACTAAAAATGAATGAAAACCAATTTAATTATAATTATCTTGGTTATTTTAAATTAACCAATAGAAAATTAAGACAAAGTTAACGATGTAAAATCCTAAAGTGTATAGAAAAAATGGAAACTAAACTAAAAAAAAAAAAAAGTAACATTTTGAAATTAAAAGACCAAATGAAAACCATATGCAAAATTGAAGAACCAAAAAGACATTTTTTTTTCCTAATTATTATTATTATTTAGTTCAATATTATAGGGTGAAGAATGGACTCCTTAAATTTTGAGATAATAATTAATGTCTTTATCCATACTCGAATTAATTGATTAATTAAATATTTGTTAAGTTAAATTATGAAATTATTGGTCATGGTTTTAAAATCCAAAGAACTCTTAAACAAAATTGAACTCTATATCTAATTAAAGTCTTAAACTTTTAGGTTATGTTTGGTAATCATTTAGGCTTTTTGTTTTTTTGTGAATTAAGCCTATTTCATCTAATTTTTTACAATAATTTGCATCTTTCTTAAGTACAATGGTTGAATTCTTAACCAAATTTAAAAAATAAAAATAACTTTTTGAAAGCTACTTTTTTTAGTTCTAAAAAATTGGTTTAGTTTTTTAAACAATTGGTGAAAAGTAGATAACAAATAAAGAAATTTAAAGGTGAAAATAATGTCCATAGAATTATTTTTCAAAAACAAAAACAAAAAATAAAATGGTTCCCAAATTGGCTTTAATTTTATGTTTATTTATTACCCGGTCCATATATTTTTTTAAAAAAAATTAACAGGCTTTTTTACTTTTCAAAATTTTGTCTAACAAATTATTGTCACTACTTAAGACATTACTTAACTTTTAAAGTTAAATGTTTTGACCATTTGGGTTATTTATGTGAAGTATGGAATTTAAATCAAATGAAAGAAAGATGAATGCTCAGAGTTACCCAAGGGAAGGCTCAAAATCGACGGGCGGGCCAAAGCCTATAGGATATCAAGAGGAGGCATAGGGGAGCGTATGTCTCAAATGGGAATGTAAACAACTTGGGATTTGGGTCAACCTGTTAAGCCAATGAATATATATCGATTGGAATACAACCAAACCAATTTCGAACTAACGGCCTGCAACCTTGAGCGCTAGAAACGTCCTTGATACTTGTTAAATTTAGTGTCCTAAATCTCGTGGATCTCGTAATTTGTTAGTTGTAAATACAAATTATTTATACTATAAAATAAGAAGTATTTTATTCAACATTTAGATTGTACTAACTCAATCCAATAAACTAAGATCTAAGGTCTTTAATGTAGCTTGAACAGTATGTGGTAGACATACAAATAGATCATGCTCAAGTAATAACCTAAAAGGTCTATAGTATATGGACAAGGTTAGGTGTTTTATCCTGGTGACACTGCGGATACAGTTTACTTTGCAAATTTTACAAGAATTGTAAGAGTTACAAACAACATGATCCAAATCGTTTATGTGGAGACATGTGAGTAAGAGTTTGTATAAGATCGGGATTGCAAAATGATTAGTTTCTCTTTGTAACGATGTTACTTGAAAAGACTTAACATTTCACTAGGATGACCATAGGTGACTTGACCTTAATCTTGAGTGAGTTATAAACTCCTACCTATGAGGGCAATCTTTTGATCTTTATGAGTGAGAATAGCCAGTTTCGTCGATCCAATAAACCTACCATTTTGGGAATCTGACTAAGTAGATAGTTGGGAACACAGCTACATAAGATGGAATTCGTTCATTCCCATCTTTAGGGAAAGTTGATGAATTGCCCCCTTAATGGCTGATTTCGGGTCTTCAACAATGAGATTTCACCCTCTCATTTCCAAGAGGTGTTAGTTTATAGTTGGACTATAAATTGTTTGTTTATTAAAGGAATCAGTAGTATTTAAAGAGTTAGATGTAACTAAAGAGGTAGATGGTAATTTGACTCAACTCTAGTTATGAGTCATTCGTAAATGGTCGATTTACTGTTGATTGGTTATATCCATGGACACAGAAATATATCTACAGTGCGAAGAGTGCAACTGTCGGTCTTTAGTGGAGTGACCGACAGTTAATGAATGTTGATTAATTTAATTAAATAGTTTAATTAATTAATCTCGTATCATTTGAGCTTCTAATCTGTAGGTCCATTAGGTCCCCTTATTAGCTTGCTAAGGATAAAAACAAGGAACATGTTCTTGGAATATTTGAATTATTTAGATTATTTAAGGGAATTAAAGGTTTTAATTATATTAATATGATTAATATAAATTATAATACATATTGATACATTATATAGTTCACTTTAATATGATTTATAATTAAAACCTATATAACATTTGAGAGATAAATATTTGAATGAGATTCAAATATTATTTATATGAATAAAGTTTATATAAATACTATACGTTAAAATTTAATATGAATATGATTCATATTAAAACTATAGGTTATAAGAGAGAGTTGTATTTTAACATGAATATAATGCATATTATATATATATATATATATATTATATTGTTAATATTATTTTAATTAATAATATAATATCCATAACTCCCTATTACAGGGGGAGTTATTTTGTTATACATGAGAGAAATTATCGTAACTCCCTCTACCTCACTCTTTTCTTTATCTGTTTTTTGAAATAAAAAAGAACTCTCTCAATTTTTCCAAAAAACAAATATCACTACTTTTATACATTCCCTCTCCCAAAATTGAAGTTGGAGCCCACACATCCATTGTTCCTTTTTCCTAAGAATAACAAGATGATCGAGTGATGGTATCTAGAAGGGATTGATATTTCCTATTCATTCTGAAAAGTTGCTGTGTTTGTGACTTTTGGAGAGAAGTTCTGTGAAGACTAAATTCTACAAGCATTAAGGGTGTTCAAATAACCCGAACAACCCGAACTACCCAACCCAAAATGTAAGGGTTGGGTTGGGTTGAATTTTTCTATTTTTATTGGGTTGGATTGGGTTGTGGGTTGGCGAAAAAAAAATTTGGTTGACCCAACCCAACCCGAATTTTGTATATATCTCTTTGTTAACGTTTGATTTCTTTGTATTGATTAATTTTTGAATTTTTAATATTTTTCTTTTAAAATTTTTATGATATTTGTTTTGTTTAAAGTTTACAATAAATATCATAGATATTTGGTATTTAGCATCTTAATTTTATGAGATTTTAGTTATTAGTCATGTGTTATATATAAATTTATATATTTTTCATTAAAAAAAAAAGCTATAACCCGACAACCCAACCCAACCCGAATTTTAAGGGTTGGGTTGAGTTGGGTTGGAAACTTTATTTGGGTCATTTGGGTTGCCAATCAAACCAACCTGGATTTTCGGGTTGGTCCAAAAATACTCTCAACCCAACTCAACTCAACCCATGTACATCCCTAACAAACATCAATTATTTTTTTTCTCTTTCTTCCCTTTTATATAAAAAGTATGCTTATAGATTCATAACTTTTAAATGTATATCCTATGAAATGTTTGTTTTTCTTCTCTGCATTTAGTATATTTCAAATTAATCTTCAGTTGCATTGCGTACATGCGCTTCCGTGAGAAATCTGATTCCTTTAATTGGTATCAGAACCAAATCGTGTGAATGTTGAGTTTTGCAAATAGATGTTTCAAATTTTGACACTAGTTTTACCGCTTTAATTCAATTAAAGTTGTAAGAGCCCATTATTTTTGGGCATTTAAATTCCGCTATCGAGTCTATAAGTTTATGTCTTGAAGATTGGCAAGTGTTCCTCAGAATTGAGATCAAGATCGGAGCACAACAGACGAAGAATGGAACAGAGCACTGCATTATGTGCTAGAGCGCAAGGCACAGCGTTACAATGTTCAGCTTTACATTGCGACATAGAAAGCCCAACATAGCTATGTTCGAAAACAATATTGCGACACTGAGGCCAAGCGTAGCGTTACACTGCGACAAATTTTCAGCCCAGCGTAGCTACGCTCGGAAAAGCAGTTGACGCGTGCATGCAAACAATTCCAGATCATGGGTTTGAGCCTATCGGAAGCAGTTTGCCTATTTTAATTTTGAAATTTGTAATTTTAAAATTAATTAAATCGATATAACATTGATTATATTGATTTATTTAATTTTTAGAGTTCCAAAATTGGGTCTATTTTACTATTTATTTAATGTATGCATTTGATATATGATTAAATATTATATGTTGCATAAAGTATGTCATATAGTTTTAAATTCCCACTTAAGGATAAACATTAATCATGCATCATATTTAATATAAATGTTACTATATAGTTGCATTATCTTATAAGCATGCATATTCATCATATTTAATATAAATGTTATATTATATAGTTGCATGTTTCATTGAGCATATACATGCATCAAACTTAATATAAATGTTATATTATATGTTGAACATGTATTCTTTTTATTAATGATAATGTAATGGTTATATTATACGATGAAAATGATAATACATTGAACATGACATTATTTAGTAAATATAAATGTTATATTTGATTAATGTCATTAGACGCATGTTATAGGTTTTAATTTTTCACTAATTTACAAAATTTATAAGTTTAATAAGTTAGATTAAAATCTATAATCAAGAGTTGCATGCAAACATAAGTCTTATTTAATTTCAAATGATTTAAAACTAAGTCACCTAGACTTATGTTAACAATATTTCTAATATGATTAGAAATAGGTCAATCTTTTTTTTTTTTCTTTTAATAGGATTAACATGAGTTAATAAAAGATTAAATTTATAACATGTTTATCTATAAAGGATCTTTGTCTAAGGATTGGGGTATTTAAACTGATGGAAATGAAATACCCCTACTTGGGAGAAGGTGAATTACACAAATATTTTATAAGCACGCAATAAATTATTAGATTTATTAACGTGTTTAATAAACAATAATTATATATTGTTAAAATCTTTAATATAAATGTTATATTGAGCAAATTAACAATAATTTAGTTAAATTAATTAGTCGGATTTACCTAAGTTAATAAATCCTAGGTTCTAAAACACTTAGTGGGAGGAAAAGGATATATATGATATGTCATTTTTCCACTCACATTCTCCTTAACTTAAAAGTTCATACCGTGAAATCCATGTTCGGCCTCTTGATGCCCTGGGTGCATCCTCCCTTAGGAAGGTATTTGCATGAGATAATATCAAGGTGAATGGAAAAAATGTTTATAGTAACTGGGAGAAGGGCGTATGTCAATACATCCTACGGTCTCCCTTCATTAGCTTGCAATGTCTTTTCATGCTCGGTCTCATGGCGCCCTGAAAGTGTTCTTCTTAGGAAGATGTTTGCATGGAAAGGGACAGAGTGAACTTCATAAATGGATAAGATCGCTATAGTAATTGCACCAATTACGTTCTTCCCTGAGGCAAGCTAATCGAGGCAGGGCTAGGATTGAAAATGAAGGGTTACACTTACAGAAAAACATTAAGGAAGTTAACGATTTCTTAACCAAATAAATGGTAATTAAATATTATAGGAATAAGAGATAATCTGGTGTAATATTTAATTGAAATGTCACAATTCAATGAAAGAATATCTTACACCCCAAGGTGGTATTTATTCTAAATCATAGAAGTATCATTGCAATGTTAAATTTTGTTAAGGTTCATTAATCTTTTGCTAAATATGATGGAATTAAATGATTTTTTGCTCAAATATCTAATATAAATTATTTGTTTTGTTTCAACAATTTTATAATCATGACTAGTGTTGTTATCTCTCTACTTAGTGTCGATAAATTAAGCGGCAAAAATTACACTAGTTAGAAAAATACGATAAATATTGTCTTAGTCATCGACGACCAAAAATTTGTCCTAACGGATGAGTGTCCTCTAGCCCCTATACCTGTTGCATCGTGAAATGTTCGTGATGTTGGGTTTTATGCCCTAAAACTTGTAGATAGTAAATGTTGTTAATTGACCGCCATCAATAATGAGTTATAGATGTTAATTCAATAGATGTTATTGTTTGTGTTGTTTGTCTATTTTTTCTTAATAACCCTAAATCCAATAACTAACATTCAAGGCTGCCTTATGAGTCTTGAACTGTATGTGGAGATATACAGGGATCAATGTTTAAGATATAGCTTGAAGGGTCTATAGTATAGGGATAAGGTTGGGTACTTTATCCTAGTAACACTATGGATACGACCCACTTTGTATTTGATACGAACGAAATGATCCAACACATTCGTGTAGTTGACATGCGAATGGGGGTATCCTATGCAATGAGTTTGCATATGACTAGACCGCGAAATAGTAACCACTAGATGTAACACCGTTAACTAGTTAGGTTCCTATTTCAATAGGATGACCTAGGTAACTTGGTTTTAATCCTAAGTATATTATGAACTCCTATTCACGAGTGATTATCCTTTGATTTGTATGGGTGAGGGTGGCAAGTTCGCGGACCTAATATGCTTACCCTTTTTAAGACAGGATCGAGTAGAGAGTTGGGAACATAATAGTACAAGATGGAACTCACTCCTTCCCGCCTTAAGAGTAAGTAGATAAGTGTTCCCTTAAGTGGTGTCTTCGGGACTTAAACAAATGACCCTACCCTCTCATTGGCCCAAGCGGGGTTTCTCTTTGTTGGTTGGACTATAAGCATATTGTTCATTAGAGGAGCACTGGTACTTAAAGAATCAGAGGTAACCTAAGGTAGAATGGTAATTTGACCCAGTTGGAGTTACAAACACTCATGAAGAACTAACTTGTTGTTATTGATTTATATCCGTGGACACTAAAATATATTTGTAGTGGAGTGTACCCACAGTTGAATATTGATTAACTTGGTTAATGAGTTTAGCCAATTAATCTCATATCATTGGAGCTTCTGATCTACACGTCTACCAGGTCCCCTTGTTAGCTCACTAGAGGATATTTAAGTGGAATGATTTGAATTTTTCAAATTAATTTGAGGAAACTATATATTAACGTGATTAATATATAATTGATTGTGGATATGATCTATAATTTAAATTAAATTGCAAAGAAACATTTGAATAAGATTCAAATAATTAACTCAAGTGAATTAAATTCACAAAGAATTAATTAATAGAGAGGTATTGCACATAAACATATGATATTTATGATAATTAAATATATGTGTGTTAAATTGGATTTAATGTATAAATAATTATTTAATTAATGTGCAAATTAAATTAAATAAGTGTTATTTAATTGTGCTAAATTAATTAAATAAGTGTTATTTAATTAATTAATTATGGAAAAGGGAAATAGAAAATTTATTAGGAAAAATGTTTAGCCCTTCTCTATATAAAGACCTCCCTTTGACCCCTTTGGGGGAGATTGAGACTAACACTAATAATACACACAAGTGTTATTGTGCAAATTTTTTCCTAAACCATAAAGAGAATCATCTCTACTCTCCAAAACCCTTTTCTTCTCTCTCTATCCAATAGTTGGATACCACTTATCTCTCTATTGGAATCCTAGAGAATAACGAGCTTACTCTCATGGTAGTGTTCGAGATTGTTCAAGAAATTGTTCGTGATCAAGATCGTTAGAGGAGCCATTCGTTGAAACTTAAAGAGGATTGTTCGTGAAGCTTGGGAATCTACAAAGATATGAATGGTTCTAATCTTTTTCCCTAAGCATGATATATTACATGTTTATATTCTGTTTTAGTATATTGAATGTTTTATATAAAAATCAAATTGTGGGATGCAAGGCATTCTTACAAAATGCTTCCACTGTGGGATCCTATCCCTTCATGTGATGCCTATGACAGGTGGACTAAGGCTAACGATGAGGCCCGAGTCTACATTTTGGCAAGCTTAACTGAAGTCTTGGCCAAAAAAGTATGAGATCGTGATCACTGAACACGAGATCATGGAGTCATTGCGTGAGATGTTTGGGCAACCGTCCACACATCTCAAGTATGACGATCTCAAGTTCATCTTCAATGCTAGCATAAACGAGGGATCATCTATTAAGGAACACGCCCTTAATATGATGGTCCACTTTAACGTGGCAGAAATGAATGGGGTTGTCATAGATGAGTCCAATTAGTTAAGCTTTATTATGGAGACTTTTAAGGAGTTTCTTGCAGTTCTACAGCAACACTGTAATGAACAAAATAGAATACAATTTTACCATCATTCTCAATGAGCTGTAGACTTACAGGTCCTTGATAAAAGTCAAAGGACAACACGAGGAGGCAAATGTTGTCATTTCCTCGAAAATTTTCCACAAGGGTTCTAATAAGCGCTTGCAATGTTTGTTGGACCAACGTTAGAGGTTCTTCTAAGATCCTTCCAAACACTCACAAAGAAAGCTAACTTAGATCAAACTTAGAATCTATGATGGCCATTCTTAGATCCTAAGATAGCTCACTCAAAAATTAGCTTGATCAAGACTAACCTAATGAATTGATTTAAACATCAAATCTAAAGCAAGATTTGAAAGAAAAGACAACACCAAAGGGTTGAAAAGCACAAGGTTTTTAATATATATTATCTGAGTTTTCAAGAGCATTACAAGCTATTTTAAAGGCCAAATGGTCGTGCATAGGATTGAAGGATCTCTTACTGAAGAGTTCCATGAGCACGTTCGGATCACTCCAATTTCATAGTGACCGAAATACACAATATACATTCAAATGAAAATTATGCAAACGAACAGTCAATTAAAGGCATGCTTTGAACAAAAATAAACGAGGGAAAGAGTTGCCATACCAGTTGAAGACGTTCTTCAAACTTTGGAACTCAATGCAGCAGAAACCTTCATGCGATCTACCAACACCCAGCAGAAGCGTCAATTGCAGCAGCACACACAACCGCAAGATCACGAACGCAATGGGGACGACACCACCAGAAAAGAGCCCCGGGTATTCTCAGAGTGAGAACCCAAAGCGTGGTCTTTGGTAAATTTGGTAGAGGAAGGAGGAAGCACGGGTTGTGTAGGCGATAAGCAAGTGGGAGGGAAAAAGACGCTATCGTATAGAAAAATGCTTATCGTTTAGGAGAAGCTACACGATCGTGTAGATTTTATTGAACGATCGTTTAGCTAACACGACACATTATACGATCGTTTAAGGAAGCTATCCGATCGTTTAGGACTTAGTGTGCTATCGTTTAGGCATGAGGTGGATGATCGTCTAGGCGCAGAGTGACTATCGCATAGACTGTCGAAATACTTAAACGATCGTTTACGATTCACCAGCGCGCTCCTCTCTATTTCTTTTTGGACAGACCATTCAAAATGAAAACAATTTTCATTTTAATTCATCAGTTACAATAACCGACGCAGTTTCCACTAACATACATCCGAATATGATTTTTGGATTAATTATTATATAATTAACCAATTAAAATATTAATAAATATAATCATATTATATTTTTACCCTATAGTTTGATATCACATATCTACTATAGTATTTTCTCCTCTTCTTGATATAAATCATATTTATATCTAATTTCCTCCAAAATAATGTATCTCATATATAATTAACCAGTCCAATTATATCATATATAATCGAACTTCCTCTTGTCAATTTGAACATTAAAATTAATCCAAACATTGATTCTCAACTTTATCCAAGCTACCCAGGGGACATAATGCACCTGTGGCTCGAAGCTCTAACGATTCGTGAATAGCTGACTAAACTCTTTAGCCACAGATCTACCATCCGTTAACTGTCAGGCATTCTACCAAAGACCAACAGCTGAACTCTTCTTACCACAGATATATTTCTGTGTCCATCGGATATAACCAATCATGAGTACGATGACCCTTCACAGATGCTCGTAAGTACAGTTGGGCCAAATTACTGTTTTGCCCCTGTAGTTACTTCTCACTTCTTAAATACCACTAATTCCTCTAATGAATAATACAACATAGTCCAACTATGTGTGAACACCTCTCGGGCCAAGGAAAGGTGTGTGGCACCACTCCAAAATCAGCCCTTAAGTTATCTATCTACTTACCCCTGCCTCGGGGAAGGAGTAAATTCCATCTTGTGTAGCTAAGTTCCCAGCTCCCAAATCAGACGAATCCCCAAAATGGTAGGTTTGAATCGGCAACTTGGCCATTCGCACCCATACAAATTAAAGGACCGCCCTCAATGGTAGGAGTTCCCAACTCACTCAGGATTGAGGTCATGTTACCTATGGTCATCCTAGTGAAGTGAAGTCTCTATCATGAACGGTGTTATATAATGAAACATTAACACTTCGTAGTTAGGTCTTATACAAACTCTTTGTATAGGACGCCCCCGCTCACATGTCCCCAATACGAATGATCAGGATCAGACCATCTATCACAAGTCATAAAACTTGTGACCATTCCACAAAGCAGGCCACATCCATAGCGTTACCAGGATAAGGTTTCCCTCCTATATTCATATACTACAGACCATTTTGGTTATCACTCAAGGCATGATCCACTTGTATGTCACCACATACATGCTTGAGTCACATACAGATAACCAGAGATTTTATGTTTATTGGTTTGTGGTAAAGCAAATAAAACAAGCAACTGGACAAAATACTAGATGTGAAGTAAATATCATATATTATACAACACAAGCGTTCATCAAGCTGTTTACAAACTACAGGACACAAGACTTTAGGGCATCAACCTGGGAGCTCAAAAGTCATTCAAATACAATTAAATGTAATTTATAACACTTAAGAACTTGAAAGTTAATTGCATACTAATTTATAAGTCAATATGCAAAACTAAAAATGTAGAAAGTCTTCAAAATTTCTTAAGTAACTTCTCTAGAAGGAAGCAAGGCTAATTTGCACATTTGACAAGGTTTGATATCACGTTTTCTCGTGTAGTGCACATTTGATAACATTTTCTTCACAAAATCTATACACTTTTTTAAACCACCGTGTCATTTTTCAAACTGTAGGACTTTTTCCATGTCATCTTCATACCATTCTCTTCTTGACTTATTGAACTAACATTATATAAAAATTTTGGCTCAAAATTATTTGTCACTTCTGGTGAATTTACTAGCTTTTGAAGGTGTAGTGTGAAAGCCTCTTGAAATCTTCTTTACCTTGCTTCTTGTAATTGCTCCATCGGGTACAAACAATGGTTAAATGGTTGAATTCACATCATCTCCCCTTTCTTTAAAACAAATTATCTCAAATCAAGGTCTTCATTTCCTACATCAAAAGAAGTCAAATCAACCACATTAAAAGTATAACTTACTTTGTACTCACCTCGAAGATCTAGTTTGTAGGCATTTTCATTGATCTGTTCTATCACTTGAAATGGGCCACCTCCTCTTGGTTGAAGTTTAGACATCCTTTAATCTGGAAACCATTCCTTTCATAGATGAACCCAAACCTAATCATTAGATTTAAAAATCAACTTCTTCCTCCCTTGGTTCTTGCTATGGATAAGCTTTTGGTTTTTCTTTTTAATCATTTCTTTGACTTCTTTATACAAATTTTTTATGTATCCTGCCACAAAAATGTTATCATGATGTCTCATAGTCTTTGGTAGTCCTAAAACAAAATCCATGCTAATGTCAACCCAAGGTTTATTAGAAACATCCAAATATGTGTAAACAACATGTGGTTGTGTCTTAGACTTAGCCTCCTTACATTTGAAACATTTATTCACATCCTTTCTCATTTTCAACCAATAAAAATGTTCAGCCAACACATTATATATTTTAAATTTTCCAAAATGCCCCATTAATCCTCCCTTGTGAGCCTCCTTCACTAGTAACTCTCGAATGGAACACTCAGGAATACCAAGTTTACCCTTCTTAAAGAGCATTTCATCAAACACAATATAATCATGCACTCCATTCTGAACATTGCATGTACACATCATGAAATTTAGATTTCTTAACTTTATACAAATCAATCATATGTTTAAATCCAAGAATTTTTGCACTAAGGGAAGAATACAATGCATACCTTTTTTTTTAATGCATCAGACACCACATTGTCCTCACCTTTCTTGTAATGAATGACATATGGAAAGGTCTCAATGAATTCTACCCATTTAGCATGTCTCTTATTCAACTTTGTTTGGATTTTGAGGTACTTCAAGCTTTCATGATCCGTGTGGATGACAAACTCTTTTACCCACAAGTAATGTTGCCAAACTTGGAAATGGATATGTTGGGTAGCTAAGTTATGCTCCATTTAGCTTCTCACTAAAGAACATAATTGACCTCTTTTCTAGCATTAAAATAGTTCTAATCTCTATTCTACTTGCATCACATTGAATCTCAAAAGATTTGCCAAAGTTAGGTAAAGCAAGACAAGATGCATTAGTCAATTTATCTTTCAATTCATTGAATGCATTTTATTGTTTTTCTTTCCATTCAAATTTCACATTATTTTTAACAAGTTCATTCAATGGTGAGGCTATGCTACTGAACTTAATGTTGTAATGCGATGGACGTATGCAATCGCAATGTTGTGAACTTAATGCTTTTGGACACAATATTGTATACTTTTATCATCGCAATCCTGCATTGTTTTATAACTTTGCGCTGTAATAACGTGCATTTCTGCCCGTTATCACACCCTCCAAATTTAAACAATGTTTGTCTTCAAGCATAAGCTAAAAATTTTCTTTACAAAGTCGACCGCCTTCTCTTTCCTAGATTTCTCGAGAATGCCTTATTCAAATCCTATGCACCAAAATTTCCTTAATTTTTGTCCAAGTCTCTTCATAAAATATTTCTAAAATTTAGGGACCGCAAGTTTAACCTTCAAAAAGACTTTACCAGATTCTAGGGCATCGCATGATTTATTTCATAAAAAAGAAAAATTCACTGGGGTGTTTTCAAATGATTTTTATCCTTGCATTTTTTTAGACTTTTTTTTTTATGAACTTAACTTTCCACGCTCCTCGACAACGGCGTCAAAAACTTGATGCGTTTTTTTGTATGCTATGAAATAATGGTAGAGATTGCGTTGATGGAAAATGCGTTGAGCATGCAAGTTTTCTCAGTAAGATCCAAGTATAAATCCTACTAAGTTTCCTGGTAAGTCCAGGGTCGAACTCATGGACTAAGGAAAACAATATGCGGTGGTAATTTTTAGATCACTTTACGGTAACAATAAATCAAAAAGTTGGTTGGTTTGTTGTTTACAATATAAAATGTATGTGGCGGAGTTAAGAAAAGAGTTAATATTACAAAAGATGCGATGAATATGCGGGGGAACAGGTTGAGAAAGGGTTTGGTTAACACTTCCTAAGATTGCGTTCATGTTATACGATCATGCTACACACATACAACAGTAAATCATCTTTCAACATAAATGCTACGGCGTCTAGTTTTAGAACGTATGCGATATATACAATGATCTCTATAGGACTTACACATAAGCCTTTATTATTTTCTATGCGATGATGATTGACACACACACATACAAGGCGACTGCAAAATACCATAACCTATCTCTAGGGTGCATGCGATGCATGTTGACAAATAGAGCTTATCTCTAAGTCTCTATCTCCTGCTTATGCAGATCTAATCTTGCTCTCTCGAGTCTAGATTCTAACCTAGCTCTCTTAAGTCTGAGTTTCTTTCTTTAGACTCTCTCTCGAGTAGCTCTAAAGGGGTGATGGACACAACATAAGACAAGATGATCGCATGCAATGAAAATCCTATTTCATGTTAGCTAAATACTTCTCAACCCATTCGATAGATTTAGTTACTCATATGTGTTTTAAAAAGAGTGAAGAGATGTAGATAAGCAAGTTCCATTTTATAGATATATAATCAAAATACAGAATGACAATGTGGAATAAGAATAAAGAGTCTGGTAACAATTTCTTGCTTCCCGAGACTTTTACACTGTTCTTCTCTACTCGGCTCAAAAGATATTCTTGCTCTCGCAAGAATCGGCCCTTTCTTTGCTTTCCACACTCCCTAGGTTCTCTCTCGAGCTGACCAGGACGATCTTCTGGCATCTTTTCCCTTCTCTCGCTTCCGCCTTCTAAGTATAAAATAAGAACTAAGTGCAAGGCTAACTAACTAACTGGTCGAACTAGCTGAACTCTCAAACTGGCTGAACGCAGTGAACTGGCTGAACTCTTTCACTGAAGGTGGCCTTCGGTATTTATAGAGATTTGGGATGAAATGCTTTCTCTCTTAAGATTGCACTGATGGGGTGACATTAATTTTCTGTCTGATGCGCCAAATATTTGTCACTGAAAAATTGAATGTACTTGCTACAGTAGGTCGTTAACGGCTTGTCAACTTAATTTGGAATCACCATCATCAGCTTTCTGTCCCATCGTGATTTATTACGCTTTTCACCTAGATGCACCCACTATGATGCGTCGGCTCTATGCAGGAACCTTCTTGAGCATATATTCGTGAGCGCAAATGATCGCATACCCTTGCATCAATGCAATCTCTTAATGCGCTCGAACGTTAATTTCTTTGGATCGCATTTCCACTTTGCGTCCACGTATTTTCTGCACAAAATACATAAGTTAGTTGTTTTAATGCGATGGCCGCATGCGATCGCAATGTTGTGAACTTAATGCTTTTGGACACAATATTGTATATTTTTACCATCGCAATCCTGCATTGTTTTATAACTTTGCGCTGTAATAATGTGCATTTTTGTCCGTTATCACTCGACAATCAATACACATCCTCCATGTTCCATCTTTCTTGGGTACTAAAATGACCGGAACTGAACAAGGACTCATGCTTTCGCGAACATAACCTTTATTCATGAGTTCTTCCATTTGCCTTTGAATTTCCTTGGCCTTGGTTAGATTGGTACTACAGAAAACCATATTTGGAAGATTTTCCCGAGATATGAAGTCAATTTTGTTCTCAATCCCTCTTAAATGAGGTAGACCCATAGGTGCACCTTCATGTGGAAGCATGTCATTAAATTCCTGCAAAATAGATTTAAAAGCACTAGGCAAAGCATCGTTAGAGTTAGATTCAGTTAGTAAACATATTCCTTTGCACATGAGTACAAAATTTGGTGCTTCGAATGAAAACATATTCCTCACTTCCCCCTTTCTCATAACTAAACTCACATTCTTTCTTTTTCTTCTCAAATCACTCTTTTTCTCTCTTGATTTTCACTCACCTTTTTCACTTACTTTTCTCTCTTTTTTCGCTTTTCTCTTTTAACATACTTTCATCTCTCTTTTCTTGATCCTCAAATTCTTCTATTTTCTTTTCTAATTTCACTTGATCACATTGTACTTCATATGGAGATAATGGAAGCAAAGTAAACTTCTTTCCATTCAAAGTTAATGTGTACTTGTTCAACAATCCATCATATGTGACTTCTCTGTCATATTCCAAGGTCGGCCCAATAATATATCACCCACATGCATAGGTACTACATTGAAAAGGACTTCATCTTTATATCTTCGCAAAGTAAAAGAAATAAGAACTAGGGAGTTTACCTTCGATTCTTCTTTGTTTGTCAACCACTGAAGTTTATATGGTGTTAGATGTGGATGAGTAGTGAGCTGGAGTCTTTTTACAAGCAAACTACTTACTATATTTGTGCAACTTCCACTATCAATCACCAAGCTACATGGTGTTCCTTCAATCAAACATCTTGTGTGAAACACGTTCTCCCTTTTATCTTCAACTTTTTCTTCATTGATTTGTACATTAAGTACTCTTCTTGCAACTAAGGATATAAAGTTACCTTCTTCAATGTACCCATATTATATGCTTCAGATTCTTTCTGAAGTCGAGCCATCGCATTCATCCTCCGATTCTAGTATCCCATTTCTCGTCACTATAGCTTTCTTATTGACACAATCTTTGCTCATGTGTCCAAACCCATTGCACTTCCAGTATTGAATAAAACTAGATTTCTCTCTAACCTCCTTCGAAGTTTCATTCTTTTTAGTATTGGTGCTCTTGGCCTCCACCTTTTTGGGAGCCACAAACTTCCCTTTTGCTTTACTCCTATTCCTAAAACTATCATTGTTCCAAACATTAAAATTTGAAAAGGTATTAGCTTTAGAGTTATACCTTTTGGAATGTTCCTTTTCTTCTCTCAGGTATTCTTCAATTTTGATTTCATAATGATAAATATCTTCCAAGTAAAACTATGGATACCTATCAATGGGATGAGCAATTTCTCGATTCAAACCTCCAAGGAATCTAGACATGGTGTCTTCTTCTTCTTCTAAAATGTTTACTCTTTCCATCAAAGTTTCCATCTCTTGATAATATTCTGCCACACTTTTTATTCCTTGCCTCAAAGCTTGTAATTTAATTTTCAAATCTCTTTCATGATGTTTTGGAACATACCATTTTCTCTTGGCTTCTTTAAGTTCTTCCCGAGTTCCAATGGGATCTTCCTCTTTCCCTTGTCTCTCTGATTTGAGATATCGATACCAATTTTTAACGTGGTTAGTGAATTTGACAATGGCAAGCCTCATCTTCTTATTCTCACTAAAAGTGTTGCAATCAAACACATGTTCTATCTTCCTTTCTTATTCCAAATATGCCTCCGCATCCACCATTCCACAAAATGGTGGAATTTTAAGCTTGTCTCTGTTATACCTATCTTCATGGATTCTTTCTTATCTTCTAGGTTGCATAAACTTATTTCTTCCTCTTTCTTTCACGTTTCCTCTTCCTCCAACTTGTCTTTCTTGTTCAATTAAATCAATCACTCCCTCATCTTCTTGTAAGGCTCGTTCATCTCTTTGTTGTGGTGCCCTTCTTTCTTGCCTATTCTCCCTCATCATTTCCATCCTGCCTTGAATATCTTGAAGAATAACCACATTAGTATCTTATACTTGTGGTACTCCTTCACACTGTGATACTTTAAAGTAAGTAATAAAATGACCTCACCACACTTCTCATCAATTTCACTAAAGAGTAGGCTTTTTATACTAGGTCAAAAATATAAGGGTTGGCTTAAATTTTTGGTGCAATCTCACTAAAAGATTGATGAAAACCAATTCAAATTAACAACTCTCACAAACTAAGACTAGAGTAACTCAATCTTTAGGATCAACAACTAGAAAATTCGAACAAAGTAAAATGTAATGACAAGAAACTTTTCATGTGCCTTGAATCCTTGAAAAAAAATTGGCTACTATTTTTTTTTTTGTTGCTGATTTTTTCTCTTCTTTTTTTTAACTACTAAATTTATTTTTCTTTCTTTCTTTCTTTCTTTCTTTTTTTTTTTTTTTTTTTTTCTAATGATTTTCTTTATGATCCAAGAGCAAGTATGAAAAAGATTTCATGATAAGTTATAGTATGTCTTGTATTACACAAAAAAGAAAGAGGAGAAACAAAAAACAACTAAAACAAAGTAAAATATTTCACCTCTAGAGTCGACCAAGAAGGATGACCAAATGCTCTGATATCAAATGATAAGCGACCACAATGTTTGGTGGATGCAAAACTAGAGGTCTTTCTAGGATCTTTGCAAACACTCGCAAAGAAAACTAACTTAGATCAAACTTAGAATCTATGATGGTCACTCTTAGATACTAAGACAATTCACTCCAGAATTAGCTTGATCAAGACTACTCCAATGAATTAATTTAAACATCAAATCTAAAGCAAGATTTGAAAGAAAAGACAACACCAAAGGATTGAATAAGTACAAGTTTTTTTAATATTGAAAATCTAAGTTTTCAAGAGCATTACAAGCCATTTTAAAGGTCAAATAGTCGTGCATAGGATGGAAGCTCAAAAGCCATTTAAATACAATTAAATGCAAATTGTAGAAAATAACACCTATGAACTTGAAACTTAATTGCATACTAATTTAGAAGTCAAAATGCAAAATTAAAAATGTGGAAAGTCTTCAAAATGTCTTAAATAACTCCTCTAGAAGAAGGAAATGCTAATTTGCACGTTTGCCAAGGTTTGATATCACGTTTTCCCATGTAGTGTACATTTCACAACATTTTCTTCACAAAATCTGCACACTTTTTTAGATTACTGTGCCATCTTCCAAACTATAGGACTTTTTTCCCGGGCCATCTTCATGTCATTCTTTTCTTGACTCATTGAACTAGCATTATATAAAATTTTGGCTCAAAATTTTTGTCGTTTCTGATGAATTTGCTAGCCTTTGAAGGTTTAATATGAAAACCTCTTCAATCTTCTTTATCTTTCTTCTTGTAATTTATCCCTCGGGTATATGCAATGGTTCAATGGTTTATTTCACATCAGGTTCTACCTCTAGAATTAAGTTTGCACCTTATTCCTCAGGCACAAAGAAATGGAAGAAGAAAAAAGGTCGCAAGAGGAATAAAGTTACCCTTACTGTTGTTGCCTAAAAGGGCAAAAAGGTCAAGGTTGCAAAGGAAACTTATTTTCATTGCAATTAGGAAGGGCATTGGAAAAGAAACTGAAAGGATGAATCCCAAGAGGAAGTGAACGCCTTGCATACCGCAAATCGATTTTTATATGAACAAATTCATTGTACTAAAAATGAATATATGTAGAATAAACATGTGAAATATCATTCTTTAGGAAAATGATAGAACCATCCTCACCTTTGTAGATTCTTAAACTCCTAGAAAGATCCTCTCGATGTTCCAATTAACGACTCCTCCAACGATCTTGAACACGAACATTTCCTCGAATAATCTTAAACACGACCATGAGAGTAACCATGTTTCTCAAGGATTCCAATAAAAGGATAAGTGGTATCCAACTATTGGAAGAGGGTAAGAAGAAAAAACATTTGAGAGATTAGAGATGATTTCTTTTGTGGCTATGATAAAATTACACAATAAATACTTGCTCCAAAATAAGGAAGACTTTATATAGAGAAGGGTCAACCCTCCCTTCTCCAAGTCTTTTTCCAATTTTCCCTTGTGCACAATTAATTAAATAACTATTTATATATTAAATCTAATTTAACGTACATATTTAATTATCATAACATCGTATGTCTATGTGCAACACCTCTCTATTTATTAATTAATTCTTTGTGAATCTAATTCTCTTGAATTAATTATTTGAATCTCATTTACATGTTTCATTTCAACTTGATTTAGATTATAGATCACATCCATAATCAATTACATATTAATCGTATTAATGTACAATTTCCTCAAATCGATTTGAACAATTCAAATCATTCCTCTATAATATCCTTTAATGAGCTAACAAATAGACCTGGTGGACCTGTAGATCAAAAGCTCCAATAATATGAGATTAATTGGTTAAACTCATTAACCAAGTTAATCAATATTCATTAATTGTGGGTACACTCTACTAAAGACCCACTGTTGTACTCTTCTCACTACATATATATTTCTGTGTCCATGGATATAGACCAATAACAGCAAGTTAGTCCTTCACGAGTGCTCATAACTTCGACTGAAGCAAATTACCATTTTACCTTTGGGTTACCTCTGACTCCTTAAGTACCAGTGCTCCTATAATGAACAACCTGTTTATGGTCCAACCAATAAACAAAAACCTTTCTCAGGCCAATGAGAGGGTAGAACCCTTTATTCAAATTTCGGAAACACCACTTAAGGGAACACTCAACTACTTACCCTGAAAACAAGAAGGAATTAATTCCATCTTATATTATTATATTCCCAACTCTCCACTCGGTCTTGTCCCCAAAATGGTAGGTATATTTGAGTCGACGAATTGGTTACTCTCACTCATACAAATAAAAGAACAATCCCACATGAATAGAAGTTCATAATACACTCAAGATTAAGACTAAGTGGACTTCTAAAAGAGTAAGAAGAAAATTATTTACTTGTTTTTTAATATTATTTAGAAGAAAAGTGACAAAACAACCTTTTATTGGAACAGGTTATAGAGCCAAAGAGCCCTTAGAATTTGTACATTCAAACCTTTGTGGTCCGATGAATGTTAAGGCAAGAGAAGGGTATGGATATTTCATCAGTTTTACAGATGATTATTCTAGATATGGATATGTTTACCTAATGTAGCATAAGTCTGATACACTTGAAAAGTTCAAAAAGTACAAGGCTGAAGTTGAGAATTTATTGGGAAGAAATAAAAAAACACTTCGATCAGTTCAAGGTGGATAGTATATAAATGCAGAATTCTAAGACTATTTAATAGACATGGAATCATGTTTCAACTCTCAACACCTAGAACACCTAAAAAATATGGTGTATCAAAGAGGAGGAATAGAACTCTATTAGACATGGTTCCACAGGTGAGAGTTATGCTTCTTTACCTCACTCGTTCTAGGGATATGCAGTAAAAACTGTAGCTTATCTTTTGAACCAAGTTTCATAAAAAAGTGTTTCTAAAACACCTTTTGAATTATGGAAAGGTTGTAAGGGTAGTTTATGGCATCTCAAGATTTGGGGGTGTCCAGCTCATGTGCTAGTGGTTAACCCAAAGACATTAGAACCATGCTCGAAGTTATGTCCACTTGTAGGTTACTCCAAAGAAACAAGATGTGGTCTCTTTTATGATCCAAAACAAAATAAAGTATTTGAATCAATAAATGCTACTTTCTTAGAGGAAAACCACATTACTGAGCATAAACCAAGAAGTAAAATCATATTGAATGAGCTTTCCAACGAAACAATTGAGACTTCAAAAAGAGTTATTAAAGAAGCTAGCGCTTCAACAAGAGTTGTTCATGTTGCTTCATCTAGTCAAGCACATTTTCCTCATGAGTTAAGGGAGCCTTGACGTAGTGGGAAGGTTACAACTCAACCTGCTTGCTATTTAAGTTTAACAGAAACTCAAGCCATCATATCAAATGATGACGTTGAGGATCTATTGACCTACAAGCAAGAAATGGTTGATGTGAACAAAGATGAATGGGTTAAATCCATGAATTTGGAAATGGATTCTATGTCCTTTAATTCTATCTGGGATCTTGTAGATCAACCTGATGGGATAAAACCTATAGGTTGCAAATGGATCTACTAGAGAAATAGAGATGTAAATGGTAAGGTGAAAACCTTTAAGGCTAGATTAGTGGCAAAAAGTTATACCCAGATTGAGGGAGTGAACTATGATAAAACTTTCTCACTTATTGTCATGTTAAAATCTATCTGCATTCTCTTGTATATGGCCACATATAATGACTATGAGATATGGCAAATGGACATCAAGACGACCTTTTTTATTGGTAATCTTGATAAGACTATCTACATGAATCAGCCAGAGGAATTCATTGAACAAGGTCAAGAGCATAAAGTTTGCAAGCTTAGTTGGTCCATTTATGGATTAAACAAGAGTCTCGATCTTACAATATAAGATTTTATACTCGATCTTAGGATATAATATTTTATACTGCAATCAAGTCTTATGCTTTGGTCAAAATGTTGGTGAACCATGTGTATACAAGAAGATCATCAACAGTTCAGTAGCTTTTTTAGTGTTATATGTGGATAATAACTTGTTCATTAGAAAGATGTAGGTTTACTAACTAATATAAATAAATGGCTAGCTGCTTAATTCCAAATGAGAAATTTAGGTGAATCATAATTTGTTCTATGGATTCAAATTATTAGGAATGTAAGATTAAAACACTAGCCTTGTCTGAAACATCATATATCAACAAAATGCTTGTTAGGTATTTGATGCAAAATTATAAGAAAGGTTTATTACCATTAAGGCATGAAATTATCTTATCTAAGGAACAATGTCCTAAGACATCTCAAGAGGTTAAAGAGATGAGACAGATTCCCTATGCATCTGCAATATGTAGCTTGATGTATGTCATGTGTGTATGAGGTCGGACATTTGCTATGCAATAAGAATTATAAATAAATATCAATTCAATCCAAGATTTGATCACTAGATTACAGTTAAGATCATTCTCAAGTATATTAGGAGAACAAGAAATTTTATGCTCGTGTATAGTGTTAAGGATTTGATCCTTACAGGATACATTGTTCAGACTAATACAGATTCTAGGAAATCTACTTTAGGATTGGTGTTCACTCTTAACAGAGGTGCTATAGTATGGTGTAGTATCAAGCAAGGTTGTATTACTACTTTATCAAGGAAGCGGAGTATGTAGTTGCTTGTGAAGCCGCTAAAGAAGCTGTCTAACTCAAAAAGTTTTGGACAGGCTTAGAAGTTGTTCTAAATATGTCAATGTCCATCACCCTTTATTGTGATAATAGTGGTGTTGTGACGAACTCGAAGAAGGCTCGAAGCCACAAATGAGGAAAGCATATTGAGCGCAAGTATCATCTCATTAAGAAGATTGTGCAATGGGGAGATGTGATTGTCACGAAGATCACTTCGAAGTACAATGTTGCTGATCCATTTACAAAGGCTCTTACTAATGTATTTAAGGGTCACCTGGAGAGGCTGGGTCTACAAGATATGAGTCATCTTATTTATGGCAAATGGGAGTATTATGGGGTATAGAATATGCCTAGTTTATTATATTGCGTATTTTACTTTATATTGTATTTTATACAGTACACCACACTCACTTTAGGACAAGTGGGAGATTTTTGGATTTAGTATCCTAAATCTCATGGATCTTGTAGTTTGTTATTTGTAAATAAAAATTATTTATTTAATAAAATAAAAAGTATTTTATTCAACATTTAGATACCTCAGTCCAATAAACTAAGATTAAAGGTTATTTAATGTAGCATGAACAGTATGTGGTAGATATATAAGTGGATTGTATTCAAGTAATAACCTAAAAGGTCTGCAGTATATGGATAAGATTGTATGCCTTATCCCGGTGACACTACGGATACAACCCACCTTGTAAATGTTACAAGAATTGCAAGAGTTACAAACGATATGATCCATATCGTTTATGTGGAGACATGTGAGTAAGGGTATCTTGTATAAAGAGTTACTTGAAGAGACTGACATTGCACTATAATGATCATACATGATTGACCTTAATCTTAAATGAGTTATGAACTCCTACCTTTGAGGGCAGTCCTTTGATCTGTATGTGTAAGAGTGGCCAATTTCTTGACTCAATAAGCCTACCATTTTGAGGATTTGTCCGAGTAGAGAGCTGGGAACATGACTACACAAGATGGAATCCACTTTTTCCTATCTTTAGGAAAAGTAGATGAATTGCTCCCTTAGTGGCTGATTCTAGGTCTTGAATAATGAGACCTCACCCTCTCATTAGCCTAAGAGAGGTTAGTTTATAGTTAGACTATAAAGTGTTTATTCATTAGAGGAATTAGTGGTACTTAAGGAATTAGATGTAACTAAAGGAGTAAAACAGTGATTTGACCCAGCTGTAGTTATGAGCAATTCGTGACAGGTCGACTTGTTGTTGATTGGTTATATCCATGGCACAGAAATGTATCTACAATGTAATGAGTGCAACTGTCGGTCTTTAGTGGAGTGAACAAACAGTTTATAGTCTAAGTATAAATTAACTTCTTCCCATCTTTAGAGAAAGTAGATGAATTGCTCCTTTAATGGCTAATTTTGGGTCTTTAACAATGAAACCTCACCCTCTCATTAGCTCGAGAGAGGTTAGTTTATAGTTGGACTATAAATTATTTGTTCATTAGAGGAATCAGTGGTACTTAAGAAGTTAGATGTAACTAAAGAGGTAAAACGGTAATTTGACCTAGCTATAGTTATGAGCAATTCATGAAAGGTCGACTTACTATTGATTGGTTATATTCAAGGATACAAAAATATATCTACAGTGCAAAGAATGCATTGTCAATCTTTAGTGAAGTGATCAAAAGTTAATGAATGTTGATTAATTTAATTAAAGAAATTAATTAATTAATCTCGTATCATTGAAGTTTCTAATCTGTAGGTCTATAAGATCTTCTTGTTAGCCCACTAAGGATAAAACACAATGAATAATTATTTTTGGAATAATTTGAATTGTTCAAATTATTTAAGGGGATTTAAGGTTTCATTATATTAATATGATTAATATAAATTATAATAATGTTACATTATATAGTTAATTATAAATATTATTTATAATTAAAACTATATAACATTTGAAAAATAAGTATTTGAATGAGATTCAAATATTATTTATATGAATAAGATTTATATAAATACTATAGGTTAACATTTAATATGAATATGATTCATATTAAAACTATAGGCTATGAGAGAGAGTTGCATTTTAATATGATTATCATGCATATTATTAAAGGAATGGAATTCTTTTGCTAAAGTGCGTGAACGTCTGCAATTGTAATTCAAATTGAAACAATGAAAATGCAAAGAAATTAATACATAATTGCAATAGAATAGACATCAAAATTAAACTTGTAAGCATGCTTTCTAATTGAGAGTAAGGGAAGAAGAAATGTTACTAACCCTTGTAAAACTCTTTCTTCATGAATATTAATGACGTACACAGGAACTACTTCATCTGAAAAAATAGTACGAACACAACAACTTTTTCCAACGAACAGGATACCACCACGCGGAACCTTTACTATTCTCATGATAAGAGATCAAATACAGGTTGATATGCAGATGGAAAGGGAGAGAGTTAATTAACTCTCACATGAAAAAACCACCCAAATAATTATTGGGGTTGATGCCCTAAATCTCGTAGGGTCCTCTAGTTTGTAAACACAAGTATGAAAAAACATTTGTTATGTAATAATATGAGATATTTTATTCACTACTGTCTATGAAATATGAGATATTTTAGTTGCATTAACCACAAACCAATAAAATAAGATCTCTAGTTATCGTTGTAACTTAAACATGTATGTAGAGACATATAAGTGAATTGTGCCTTAAGTGATAACCTAAATGGTTTGTAGTATATGGATAAAGGAGAGAAACCTTAACCTGGTGACACTACGGATACGACCCGCTTTGTAGATGTTACAATTCTGATCATTCATGTAGCGACATGCGAGTGGGGATATCCTATACAAAGAAGTTTGTATAAGACTAGACCACGAAATGTTTAGTCTCGTTATATAACGCCGTTCATGACAGGGACTTTCATTTCACTAGGATGACTATAGGTAACATGGCCTTAATCTTGATTGAGTTGGAAACTCCTGCCTATGAAGGCATTCCTTTGATTTGCATAGGTGTGAGTGGTCAGATTGTCGACTCACACTTACCACTTTGGGGATTCATCTGATTGGGGAGTTGGGTACTCAGCTACACAAGACGGAATTCACTCCTTCCCTGAAGTAGAGGTAAGTAGATAGATTGCTCCCTTAAGGGCTAATTCCGAGGTTTGAACAATGTGGCGCCACACACTTTCTCATAGGCCGAGAAGTATTCATTCATAGTAGGACTATGATGTATTGTTCATTAGAGGAATCAGTGGTACTTAAGAAGTTAGATGTAACTACAGGAGCAAAACGATAAATTGACCCAGCTATACTTACGAGCGATCTATGAAAGGTTATCGTACTGTTGATTGGTTATATCCAACGGACATAGAAATATATCTGTAGTGCGAAGAGTGTTGCTGTCGGTCTTTAGTCGAGTGCCCGACAGTTAACGGATGGTGGATATCGTGATTAAAAAGTCTAGTTAGTTATTCACGTACCGTTGGAGCTTCAAGCTACAGGTCCATAAGGTCACCTTGGTAGCTCAATGGATTTAAGTTGAGAATCAGTTTTTGGGTTAGTTTGAAGTGTTCAAATTAACAAGAGGGAATTTGATTATGTATGATATAATTAAATTGCTTCAATTATATGTGATATAATTGATTTGATGTATTAGATACATTAATTGAAGGAATTATTATTAAATATCATAAAGGAAAAAAAGAACTATGGTTTATATATTGCATAAGATGTGATATTAAAACTATAGGTTTTGAATATATTATTTATTTGTAATTAAATCAATTATGGGATAACTGGTTTCGGTTTTTTCTCCCAATAACCAACTTATTAGGAAGTTGTGATCAATTACGGTAATTGATGGATAAAATGAAAATCGTTTTCATTTTTTCGATAGGCGATTGATAATCGACACACAAAAGAGTTTGCTATACGATAGACACTCATTACTAAACGATCGAGTACCCAGTCTATACGATAGACTTCTGTTATCTCCCATTTACTCGATCGTTTATACGATCTGTCCTTTCCTCCTTCCCTCTACCAAATCCATACAGACCCACAACTCCTAGATTCTCACACCGAGAATACCAAGGTAGCCTCGTGGTGGTGTGTGCTTATTGTTCGAGGGTCGAGTGTTATTTGTTCCTGTTCTAGGAGATTGCTAAGGCGTGACGTTCGTGTTGTTGAAGGTTCGTGCTATTAGATTGAGGGAAACAAGAAGAAAAGTTCTTCAAGAGTAAGTTCACTCGATCTTTAATATTTTCCATTAGAAGTATGCAGTAATTTCAAGTTTATGCATAACTATTGCTGTTTGATTGTAAATGTGTATGTTTTGTCACAATGGGGTTTGGAACGATCTTGCTTCCGCTCACTAGTTCTCTTTGTATAGAGTTCCTTCAATAACTCCCTAGTGGAGTTATTAATATTATAATATGTAATATTATATCATATAATCAATTAACTAACATTTAGTTAATTGACTACATAATATAATCATATTAAAATGCAATTCTCTCTTATAACTTATAGTTTTAATATGAATCTTATCACATTAAATTTAACATATAGTATTTATATGGATTTTATTCAAATAAATAATATTTAAATATTATTCAAGTATTTATTTCTCACATATCATATAATTTTAATTACAAATCATATTTATAATTAACTATATACTATAATGCATCAATGTACATTATACATTATATCAATCATATTAATAAAAATAATACTTTTAATTCCCTTAAATAATTTGAACAATTCAAATCATTCTAAAAATAAATATCCCTTGTTTTAACCTTAGTGAGCTAGCAAGGAGACCTTATGGACCTACAAATTTGAAGCTCAAGTGATATGAGATCAATTAATTAAACGTTTTATTTAAATTAATCAATATTCACTAACTGTTGATCACTCCACTAAAGATCGACAACTGCACTCTTCGTACTGTAGATATATTTCTATTTTCATGGATATAACCAATCAACAGTAAGTTGACCATTCAACAATTGCTCGTAACTACAGTTGGGTCAAACTACCGTTTATTCTCGTAGTTACATCTAACTTCTTACGTACCACTGATCCCTCTAATGAACAATTAGTTACAGTCCAGCTATAAACTAGACCCCTTTCTGGCTAGTGAGAGAGTGAGGTGCCTCATCCTTCAAAACTTGGATTCAACCATTAAGGTTTATCTACTTTCTTTCAAGACGAAAAGGAGTGAATTCCATCTTGTGTATTTGTGTTCCCAGTTTCCCTAAAATGGTAGGCTAATTGAGTCAATGAAACTGAGTGCTCTCACCTATACAGATCAAAGGATTTTCCTCATACGCAGGAAGTTCACAACTCACTTAGGATTAAAGTCAAGTTACCTATGGTCATCCTAGTGAAATGTAAGTCTCTTCAAGTAACAGTGTTATAAAGAGAGACTAATCATCTCGTGGTCTGGCCTTATACAAACTTTTTGTATAGGATACTCCTACTCACACGTCTCCAGATAAATGATCAGGATAAGATCATTTGTAGTACTTTACAATTATTGTAACAATTACAAAGCGGGTCGTATCTGTAGTGGTACCAGGATAAGGTATTAATCTTTATCCATATACTATAGACCGTTCAGGTTAGTACATAAACATGATCCACTTGTATGTCAATTAAAGATGTTCTACTAGAAATATTCTTGTTATTGCTTCGACCCATATTCCCCAAAAAGTGGATCCCGCTCTAATAGCTTCGAATAAATTAAATACATGCATTAAAATACGAAGGCTTTTTATTCCACAACAATGAAAGCACTTTTTTACTCTTTCATATACTAGGGGATTTCACTTGGAAAAGAAAATGTTCCATACTAACGGATTCGGTTCCATAACCATGGGTTCTAATGTACGAGATCTTGTAGCACTTACTAATGAGGCCCTATCGATTAGTATTACGCAGAAGAAATCAATTATAGCCCCTAATATAATTAGATCTGCTCTTCATAGACAAACTTGAGTTTTACGATCCTAGGTAAGATCGGTTCAGGATCATGGGATCCTTTCTATCAGATAGGAAGAGTCTGTTGCACAAAATATATTTCTAAGTAATTGCTCCATAGATCCTATATCTATCTATATGAAGAAGAAATCATGTAACAAAGGGGATTCTTATTTCTACAAATTGTACTTCGAACTTGGAACGAGCATGAAGAAATACTAATCGATAGGACTGGACTAATAATCTTGGATCTTAATTTATTGGATTGGACTAATGCAAACTAAATTTTGAAATAAAATAACACTTTACTTTATTAAATAAATAATTTGTGTACAAATAATTTACAAACTACGAAACCCACGAGATTTAGGGCATCAACCCCAATAATTATATGGTTTATTGTCTTTAGGTAAATTAAATCAACCATATTATGTAAATATATATTATTAATATTATTTTAATTAATAATAAAGTATCTCATAACTCCCCATTACAGGGGAGTTATTTTGCTGTACGTGAGAGGGAGTTACCACTTTTTTCTTTATCTGTTTTTTGAAATCAAAAAGTGAGTGCAAAATACAAACATAGAAAAGAACTCTCTCTATTTTTCCAAAAAAACAAATCTCTCTATTTTTACATATTCTCTCTCCCAAAAAAGAAGTTGGAGCCCACACATCCATTTTTCCTTGTTTCTTGAGAATAACAAGATGGTTGAGTGGTGGTGTCTAGAAGGAAATGTTGTTTCTTGTTCGTTCTGAAAAGTTGTGTTTATGACTAGAGAGGAGTTTGGTGATGACATAATTCTACAAGGGTAAGTTGTTTTTCTTCTCCCTCTTCCTCTCTATCTAAAAAGCATGCTTATCAATTCATAGCTTTTAAATATTTATCTTTTAAAATACTTTTTTCTCTGAATGTAGTGTATTTCAAATTGATTTTCAATTATACTGCGTTGATGCGCTTCCACGAGGAATTTGATTCCTTCAACACTGCCATTATTACATGTAGCCAGATCAATTGATAGATCTATAAATAGCTTCATTAACCACCCCAAATGGAAGAGTAAGTAATCTCCAAATGAGAGATCCAACCTTACTTCTTTTTATGCTTAATTGAATTAGTCACTCCTTGTATTAACATAAGCATTAGAATACAATAGGCTCAACTGTACACCAATGCGAGAATCTCTTGCAAGCCAACTCAAAGTAGGGGTGAGAAAAGAAATTCGAAAAATTGATCCAAACGACTGAAATCGAGCGACGTTCGATGGTGAACGGGTGGTTTAATAGCTAGTTTAGTCGATGACTAGTTTTTTGAAATGGAAAATCGATCGGTCAGTCAGGCGGTTGAAAAAAAAATACTATTTCTCAAACGAACCCGACTGACCCATAATGCAACTAATAAAACATATATATAAATATGTTGGGTTTTATGCCCTAAAACTCGTAGATAGTAAATGTTATTAATTGACCGTCATCAATAAAAAATTATGGATGTTAATTCAATAAATGTTATTGTTTGTATTGTTGTCTATTTTGTCTTAAATACCCTAAATCCAATAAACTAATATTCAAGACTATCTTATGAGTCTTGAACTATATGTGGAGACATACAGGGATGTTCAAGATACAGCTTGAAGAGTCTATAGTATAAGGATAAGATTGGGTACCTTATTTTGGTAACACTATGGATACAACCTACTTTGTATTTGATACAAATATAATGATCCAACGTGTTCGTGTAGGTGACATGCGAGTGAAGGTATCTTATGTGATGAGTTTATATAAGACTGGACCATAAATTAGTAACCATTAGATGTAACACCCGTTGACTAGTCAGGTTTTTATTTCAATAAGATGACCTAGGCGACTTAGTCTTAATCCTGAGTATATATGAACTCCTGTTCACAAAGGATTTTCCTTTGATTTTTATGGGTGATGGTGTCTAGTCCGCCGACCCAATATACCTACCATTTTAGGGACAAAACCGAGTAGGGAGCTAGGAACATAATAATACAAGATGAAATTCACTCCTTCCTTACCTAAGAGTAAGTAGATGAGTGTTCTCTTAAGTGATGTCTCCGGGACTTGAACAAAGGACCCTACCCTCTCGTTGACCTAAGAAGGGTTTCTGTTTATTGGTTGAACCATAAATAAGTTGTTTATTAGAGGAGCGCTGGTACTTAAGAAGTCAGAGGTAACCCAAGGGTAAAACGATAATTTGACCCAGCTGGAGTTACGAATACTCGTGAAGGACTAACTTACTGGTATTGATCTATATCTGTGGACACAAAAATATATCTGTAGTGAGAAGAGTGCAGTTGTGGGTCTTTAGTGGAGTATACCTACAATTAGCGAATATTGATTAATTTGATTAATGAGTTTAGCCAATTAATCTCATATAATTGGAGCTTCTGATCTACGGTTCCACCAGGTCCCCTCATTAACTCATTAGTAGATACTTAAGAGGGATAATTTGAATTGTTTAAATTAATTTGAGGAAACTATATATTCATATGATTAATATATAATTAATTATGGATATGACTTATAATTAAATTGGAAAGTGATATTTGAATAAGATTCAAATTAATTAATTCAAGTGAATTAGATTCACAAATAATTAATAATAGAGAGGTTTTGCACATATACGTGGGATGTATATGATAATTAAATATATATATTAAATTGAGTTTAATGTCTAAATAGTTATTTAATTATTGTGCAAATTAAAACTAAATAAGTGTTATTTAATTGGGCTAATTAATTAAATAAGTGTTATTTAACTAAATGAACTAATTAATTAAACAACTTGGCTCTTCTCTATACAAAGACCTCCCTATGGCTCTTTAGGGTGACACACAATATACAATATCATAGTGTTATTGTGCAGAATTTTTCCCTAAGCTATAAAGAAAATTCTTTCTATTCTCCAAAACCCTTTTCTCCTCTCACTCTCCCAATAGTTGGATATCATCTATCCCTCTATTGGAATCCCAGAGAATAACGAGATCACTCTCGTGGTAGTGTTCGAGATTGTTCAAGAAATCGTTTGTGATCAAGATCGTTGGAGATCTGTTCGTTGGAACTAGGAGAGGATTGTTCTGGCACTTGAAAATCTACAAAGGTAAGAATCATTCTAATCTTTCCCCTAATGCATGTTAATTTTCATGTTTATATATTCTATTTTGTATAATGATTTTGTTTAATGTAAAATCGATTTGCAGAATGCAAGGCATTCTAACAAAACACTTCCGCTGCGGGATTCGATCCCTTCAAAATATTGTTTTATTATTAAGTTTAAGTGAACAGTTTTTAGGTCCAAATAAGATAGAAGTTTACATTATTTGAATAGAACATAATGATGAATAATAATCGTCAATTACCGATAAATTTTATATTTAATTTCAAGATTATTTAGTATATTTAATGGTTGAATAAGACACATTACAAAAAGTTATTCGAGTGATATTTGAGTAAATTTTATCCATCAATCAAGATATATCTAATAAATTCGATAAATAATAACTCATTATATGAAAGTGAACTTTTTTCAACGATAATTTGCATCTTCGTTAGAGGCTGAAGATTTGATCCCCTATCTTTATCGTTGTTATACTAAAAAAATTAAGAACTATAAAATTATTTTTTTTGTAAAATAAAATAAAATTGTTTATTTTGTTGTGCATCTTGATATTACTCTTTTATGTTTTATTTAAAGATATAATTAACCAATATTCAAGATTGACCTTTCAATTGCAAACTATATCATTAAATGAGTTGAGATCATACAAAAAATATTAATTCATTAATAGGATAAAGGCTTTGATAACATAAGTCATAACTTGAAAATTAAAAAATAAAATGATTTTTTTTGGTAAATTGAATTTATTTGTGAAAAAGATTATGCAATTAATTTTATTTTTGTAAATATTGCATATAATTGCAGTTGCTAATTCATGTAATTAACGAAGCATAATTATGGTCTTTTTTTTAAATTAACTTAAAAGCTTCGACGTTATGTAGTTTCATGCATTTGTATTTTGACTTATTGTAAAATAAAGAATAATTGTTTTGACATTATACTTATTATTGTGGGTGCTTTCTTTTACATTTTATTTTATCTTTAATAGAAAAAGTGGGATAATTGATGATTAAACTTGCATCTAATATGATAACATTTTTTCTTGATCAAAGTTTACTAGATGTTGAATAAAATTTTGATATTTTTACTTAAAGAATGTCTATGTTGAATTAAAGTACACATGCAACCACAGTGACTAAAAATGAATGAAAACAAATTTAATTATAATTATTTTAGTTATTTTAAATTAATTAATAAGAAATTAATCAGGATAAAAATATAAAATCTTGAAGTCTATGGATTAAATGGAAACTAAACTCAAAACTAGAAAACAAGAAAAAAAAATGTAACATTTTGATATCAAAAGATCAAATAAAAACTAAATTCAAAACTCGAAGGTAAGAGAGTAACATTTTGAAACCCAAAGACCAAATGAAATATTAGGAATCAAAAAGACCATTTTTTTCCCCTATTATTATTATTTAGTTCAGCATTATGGGGTGGGTAATGGAATCATCGAATTTTAAGATAGTATTTAATGTCTTTATCCACTGCTATATGCTTGAATTAATTGGTTCATTAAATACTTGTAAAGTTAAATTATGAATTTGTTGGTCATGGTTTTGAAATTCCAAGAACTCTTAAACAAAATGGAACTTTATATCTAATAAAATCCTAAACTTTCAACTTTTTTATTTATTATCTAGATAGTTACTATTGTTTGCACGAGGTTTCAAGATAAACTTGTTTTGTAAAGTTAGACTTGGTATTTGTATTTCTTTCAGTATAAAAAGTACAATCTCTAATACATTATCCGTGATGCTTTCAAAATAAACTTTAATCTTTAAGCTGGTTGATCTTCTTGGATGATCGGCCTTTGGACTTGATGATCTTCTTGGATGATCGACATTTAGGTTTATTGATATTCTTAAGTGATCGACCTTTAGGTTTGATAATCTTCTTAGATGATCGGCCTTCGGGCTTGATGATCTTCATGGATGATCGGTCTTTAGGCTTGTTGATTTTTTTGGGTGATCGACCTTTGGGCTTGATGATCTTCTTGATGACCAACCTTTAGACTTGTTGATCTTCTTGGAGGATCAGTATCGCACGAGGCTTCCGGAGAAATGTATTTTGTAGAGTTGAACTTGTGTTGATGTTGATGTTGATATGATACTGATGTGGTTCAATCTCTAATACTTGATCCTCTTATTCTCTTTCGATTGAATGTGTACGTTTGATGTATGGAAGTGGAGTGTTACATGTTCTTAAAGTTAGAGTCTTGGAAGAATGCTTATATCTCCAAAGAACTTCAATCTTCAAGTGTGGTCAGCTTCAATCTTCAAGTGTGGTCAGTTTCAGGAGTCAAGGAGCCTTCTAATTATAGAGAATTCTCTCTAAGCTCTTTGGACTCTAAAATTTCTGACCCCACAAATGAAGAGAACTCCTCTATTTATAGAGTCCTCATCTGGGCATCGTGGGCTTAGGCTTGGTTGGTCCATAGACCTGACCCTTTGTCCCAACTAATTGGATTTGTGCCTTATTTAACATTTGGATCAAATTAAGCCTATTTTTGGGCTCAATTGGACTTTAGCCCAAATAATAATACCAAATTAGATCAAATTAATTTTATTTAATCAAATGTTCATAAAAGAAACATGTGGCGTCATCGGAATTCGCCAATTTGCGATTTGTCCAAAATTTCTCATTCAACAAATGTCCTTTTTCGAGATTTATGTGCATATATGAGTGGATGAATCTCGAAAAATATAAAGTTGGAATCAAAATTCAAATATATTTATTATTGAAGTTGACCCCAACTGATGTGTCAGTCAAATTATGAATTTAGTATATAAGTTTAACTAGAATTTGGGATAAATTTTGGAATATGAAGAAATTTTATTTTGAAAAAAATTTGAGACTTTATTCCTAATTTAATTTTGCTTCGAGGATATAACGTTAAATTTGGATGATTTGAACTTGGGATAAAATTTGGAAGATTGCCAAATTTTAATTTGGAGATTTTAGTCAAAGTTTAATCTCAAAGTTGAACAATTTGAATTTAGGATAAAATTTGGAATATGGCCAAATTTTAATTTGAGATAGATTTTAGAATACGTCCAAATTTGAAATTGATGTAAATGGATTTAGATATCATTTGATTTAAGGATAATCCATTCAAACCCACCAAGAATCTTAAATTCAAATTTAAAAGATAAGATATTTTGATTCAAACCTTATAAAAATCTTTTAAAGAGATAAGATTTTAGTAAAAAGTCCAAATTAAATAAGGAATTTGAATCCATCTTCACCTCTATAGGGCTCAACACATAGATCTTTTTTCATTTGCATCTTCCACTCATACTCTATTCTCCTATTTCTTTTCTTATTTATCCTTTTTCTTCCCTTTTTTTCCTTATTCATTTCTTCCTTTTTACCCTTTCTTTTGTTCTTTCTTTTTTCCATGTTTTTTCCCTCTCATTTTCTTTTTTTTCTTTTTTCTTTCTTTTTTTTCCATATTTTTTCCCTTTTCCTTTTTTTTTTTTTTTCCTTTTTTCCTTTTTTCTTTCTTCTTTTTTTCTCATATTTTATTTATTTATTTATTTTTAAGAATCATACTTTTTGTATACCCTTAGTGATATATCCTTGAATGTTTGACATGCTTGTCCTCCCTTACAATGAGATCGTCACCAAAGTTGCTCACAATTGATTAGCATCTAGATACAACCCCTATGTGGGTGATTATGTGGTTAGCATCGCCAACAACGATCTGACTCCTATTAAACACAACTCTTATATGGGTGACTGCGTAGCCTGCAAAGGTGGTCGCCAGCTTCACCAATAACCTGACTCCTGTTAGACACAGTCCTTATATGGGTGACTATGTAGCCTACAGGGTGGTCGCCAACTTCGCCAACAACGATCTGACTCCTATTAAACATAGCCCTTATGTGGGTGACTGTGTAGTCTGCAAGGGTGGTTACCAGCTTTACCAACAATGATCTAACTCATGCTAGACACAACCTCTATGTGGGTGACTGTGTAGCCTGCAGGGGTGGTCACCAACTCCGTCAACAACTATCTGACTACTGTTAGACACAACCCCTATGTGGGTAACTATATAGCCTGTAGAGATGGTTGCCAGCTCCACAAACAACGATCTAATGTGGCCGACTGTGTAGCCTACAGGGGTGGTTGCCAGCTCCATCAATAAGATCTGACTTCTGCTTGACACAACCTTTATGTGGGCGACTATGTAGCGATCTGACTTCTGCTTGACACAACCTTTATGTGGGCGACTATGTAGCCTGTAGGAGTGGTTGCCAACTCCGTCGCGTTTATTATATATTTATTCACTTAAATAATTTATTAATTTCTTTCTTTTCTTTTCTTTTCTTTTTTAACATGGCAAGTGACCTTCTTTTTTTTTATTTTTTTCTTTTTTCTTTTTATTTTTATTTTTATTTTTTTGCAGAAGAGAATAGAACGGGCGGTAGTTCGGGCCTTCCATTTTACCGTTCCTCCTTAATCCATGACCTGAGGATTTCGTTAGTTTTGGCTTGAGTCCTTGACTTGAGCATTCCGTCAGTTTCAAGCTTAGTGCTCTACCGGCTTTGATCTCAATGTTCTATTGGCTTTGATCTTAGTGTGCAACCTGAGCATTCCGTCGGTTTCTATCTTAGTGTTTTACCAAATTCAATCTCAGTGTTTCGTTGGCTCTAATCTTGATGCCCTAGTTGCTTCGATCTCAGTGTTTCATTGACTCTAATCTTGCAGATGTGATGAAACAAAGCAAACTGGACCTGATCTTGCATATAAGACAAAGCTTGGCAGACCAGATAGGGGCCTAGTAGATTAGGCTTGATCGCATAGATGAAGCGAAGCAAGGCAGATCGGACTTGATTGTGCAATTGAGGTAGAGTCAGCCAAAAAAGACTTGATCTCATGGATGAGGTAAAACTAGGAGGACCAGACTTAGTCTCACATATGAGGCAGAGCAAGGAGGATCGAACTTGATCTCGTATATGAGGCGAAGGCATGTGGATCGGACTTAATCCTGCATATGAGGTAGAGCCAAGGAGACCAGACATGATCTCGCATATGAAGCGGAGCCAAACAGATCGGAGTTGATCTCACGTATAAAACCGAGCCAGGTGGACCAAAGTTGATCTCGCATATGAGCCAGAACCAGACAGACCAGACTTGATCTTGGTGATGAGGCGAAGCCAGGTGGACTGGAGTTGAACTTATGTATGAGGCGGAACCAAGAAGATCGGAGTTGATCTCGCATATGAAGCAAGGCTAGACACACCGAACTTGATCTTCCATATGAGGCGGAGCCAGTGGATTTGACTTGATCTCGCATATGCGGCAGAACTAGGCAAACCAGACTCGATCTTGGAGATGAAGTAAAGTCTGGCGAACCAAAGTTAATCTTGCGTATAAGGTGGAGCCAGGCGAACTAGACTTGATCTCGCATATGAGGTGAAGCTAAGCAGACTAAACTAGTTCTCGTGTATAAGGCAGAACCATGTAAACTAGACTTGATGAAGCAAAGATTTATCTTTTCACTAGATACATCGGACTTGATTTTCCACCCTCAACATCGGATCTGACCTTTTGTCTTCCGCATTAAGCTTGACTTTGCAACTTAAGCATGATGATGGCATCACAAAGCCTCCAAACTTGAGCATGAAGATAGAGCATCGACGAATCCTCCAAACTTAAGCTCGATGAAGCACCAGTGAATCTTTCGCACTTGAATTTTAATAAGAATCGACGAATCTTTTATACTTGATTTTGAAGATGCATCGTCGAAGCCTCTGATCTCGAACAAGTGAAATGAAGTGAGTCACACCAAACTTTGAGGTTGGAAATCCACTTCATATGAGTGAAGCCTCAATATTGAAGATAAAGTGATGCCCTAAACTTGAAGATGAAAAAGCAACAATGAAGCTTATGAGCTTAAATTTGATGAAGCATAGAAAAATCCTTTGAACTTGAATTTGATGAAGCATCAACGAAGCTTCTGATCCTTAATTTTAAGAAGCATCGGAAAAACCTCTGAACTTGATTTTGAAGAACATTTATAGTTAAAGATGAAGAATCAAACTTTAGACGAATGATGCCTCGAACTTGAAGCAAGCAATGCCCAACACTGCTTCTTTATTTAAGCAAGCAGAAAGACGATTGAATTTTCTAGCAAGACTTTATTATATGCATCTAACCTGTGTAGTATCGTGTAGATGCATCTTCAATTTGTTGTGTCACATCTTTACTAAGGATGAACGTCTTCAATTTTTTGTGTTCCCCCAGTAGCAATGAACATCTTCAATTTGTTGTACTGCTTCCAGTAGAGATGGACATCTTCTGTTTAGAGTTGAACTCCTTAGTGAGAATGAGCAACATTAATTTTTTAGTACCACACACAAGTATTGGGGTTTGTGCCCTGTAGTTTGTAAATAATTTTGTACGAATGCTTGTGATGTATAATATATATGATATTTACTTCACTTCTTGACTTTGCACATTTAGATGTTTTTATTTTACCACAAACCAATAAACTTAATATCCCTAGTTGTCTTTATGTAACTTAAGCATATATGTAGTGACATGAAAGTGGATCATGTCTTAATGACAACCAAAATGGTCTATAGTATATCGATATAGGAGGGAAACCTTATCCTAGTAACACTACGAACGTGGCTTGCTTTATGGAATAGTTACAAGTGTTGTGACTTGTCATAGATGGCCTGATCCTGATCATTCGTATAGAGGACATGAGAGCAGGGGCGTCCTATATAAAGAGTTTGCATAAGACCTGACCTTGAAGTGTTAACGTCTCGTTATATAACTCCGTTCATGACAGAGATTTCACTTCATTAGAATGACCACAGGTAACATGACCTCAATCCTAAGTGAATTAGGAACTCCTGTCATTGAGGGCAGTCCTTTGATTTGCATGGGTGTGAGTGCCCAGAGCACCAACTCAAACCTACTACTTTGGGGATTTATCTGATTTGGGAGCTGGGAACTCAGCTTCACAAGATGGAGTTCACTCTTTCCCCGAAGTAGGGTTAAGTAGATAGATTGCTCTCTTAAAGGCTGATCCCGGGGCTTGAAAGATGTGGCGCCACACACCTTCTCATGGCCCGAGAAGTGTTCACACATAGTAGGACTATGTTGTACTGTTCATTAGAGGGATCAGTGGTACTTCAGAAGTAAGATGTAACTACAAGGGCAAAACGGTAAATTGGCTAGTTATACTTACGAGCATCAATGAAGGATCATCGTACTGATGATTGGTTATATCCAATGGATATAGAAATATGTCTATGGTAAGAAGAGTTCAACTGTTGGTCTTTAGTGGAATGCCTGGCTGTTAATGAATGGTGGGTATCGTGGCTAAAGAGTTTAGTTAGTTATTCACGTACCGTTGGAGCTTCGAGCCATAGGTCCATAAGGCCCCCTTGGTAGCTTGGATACAAGTTGAGAATTAGTTTTTGGGTCAGTTTGAAATGTTTAAATTGACAAGAGGGAGTTCGATTATATATGATATAATTGAACTAGTTAATTATATATATGATAATTAACTTTATGTATGAGATACATTAATTTGGAGGAAATTAGATATAAATATGATTTATGTATAGTGGAAGAAAAATACTATGATTAATATACGATATTAATCCATATGTTATGAATATAATGATTATATTCATTGTCTATTAAATGGACGGTTAAGGGATAATAGGTCGGTGTCTCTTCTATTTTCATAACGGATGAGTAAGTTGAAGAATTGCTTTGAGACGCTTAAATAGCTCACAGTACGTTAAGCATTAGATGCACGGACATTGTGTTGAAGTGTGTCATCACTTAGTAAAACCAATGCCTATGCGATAGTGTTGAACGATCGCTTACCTATACGATAGTGTTGAGCGATCGCTTAATGCTTACACCCGTGCGCACTATTTACTAAACGATCGTTTACCTTTTCCTAAGCGATCGTTTAGCATCCAATATTTACTAAACGATTGTATAAATGATGGCTTAGTTTTTCCTACACAATCGTTTAGACGATCGCTTACCTTTTCCTACACAATCGTATACTTCCCCTAAATAATCGAGCATTTTGTCTATATGATAGACGAGTCTTTCTCCCACTTGCTTGATTGTTGTATACGATCTCCCTTCTTCCTCCCCTCTACCAAATCCGAACAAAGCCCACCCTTTGGATTCTCACTCTGAGAATACTAAGAGCTCTGAGTGGTGGTTCCATCTCCATTCCTTCTGTTCATGTGGAGACTGTTCGAGGTAGACGATTGGAATTTGCTGAACGATAGCTTATCGTTTCAGCTAAGCGAGATTTACTGTGAAGAATAAGTCTTCAACTGGTATGATCTCTCGAACTCTTATTTATTGTTCCTTTGAGCATGCCAGTAATTTAGTGTTATGAATGCATATTAGTATGTTTAAATGTATATGTGGAAATTCTGTCACAATGAATTGGAAAGATCCGCTTCCACTCATAGGTACTCTTTAATAAGAGCTCTTTCAACAAGGATATTGTGTCGCTCCTTTTTTTGTGAAAGTGTTTGGTAAACTAAACTTAAATTTATTTATGTTGCCTAAGTATCGTTGAAAAAGGAATCAAGTCATGACGTAGTTCACATTTTTTTTTTTTTTTGTTTAGACTAAACTTAAAGTTTCCTTCAAGCTGTCAACTTACCCTTTATAATGAATAGGGATGAAGTCATAACGTAGTCCACAATAGAATGTTTTTTTTTTGTTCACCTTTTAAGCTCACGCGGGATAAGATCACCACGCAGTTTAGGCTCGTACGATAAGAAACTTTGACATTTAAATTTCATAAGCTTTTATTTCATCATGACTTTAATCATCCTCTTCATTTGTAGGATTCGTTAATATGATGAGTTTTTACTTCACAATCAATGAACCTTCTGTATTTATATCAACAAACAACTTCCTCTTCGTGCGTGAAGGGACACGAATGTGAATCTTCTCGTCCTTGTTTTTTTTTATGAAATAGTTTTGTCTTCGATATTTTCATGTTGATCGGTTGTCATTTTAAGACAATCCAAAGCAGATATTGAAAGTCGAACTTTCTTTAATGTGGAGATACTTAGCCTTTTGAAGGCTGAAGTTCAAGTGGAAGTAGACAGTGGACATTGGTTTTCTTCTTCCATCATGGCCATACTCAAATCTTTGGAAGACTGAAGATCGAGTAGTTGAAGGCTTGATACGATCGAAGATAGAAACTCTTTGCTCGGTTTCTTTTGAAATATTGACTTCTTCAATAGTTATATAGTTGTTGTCGATTTCCGCTATGTTGACAGCATGACATGCAATAACTTTTGCGAAAGCTTCTTTGGAGAAATTTTACTAAAGTTGTTGATAGCTTGTAGGAATACAAACTACTGTAGCCTTTTACTTAGAATTATGAGGAATGATGAACAAAATATGCATTGATAATACTAAGAATTTATGTGGAAAAGTGAGCTTGCATCGACCATCACAAAAAATTCTCGCTAACCCTATATCATGCGTTATACTACGTCAAAATGCCTATGTTTGTAGCAATTATAGGAGTTGATCGCATACGTTGATCTCAGACCATCGAAAAATTAATCGCATGTAAGAAGACAAGTTCATCGCATGGATGTTGCAGGTACAAAGTAATAACCGTGATAGAAGATTGATCGCAAGGTGGATGGAATACGTTGGTACTTCGGGAGAAATGAGCATGAACGCATACCTTGGGAGTATCAACAAGATAAGGTGATGTTGACATTGCCCATACCACGACAAAGGTAACAGTGAGTCAGAATGCGATCATCAATGTTGTCGGTGTTTGAGCTCTATAAATAGCACGTTGGATCTTCACTTCAAATTATCCGAGTTTCTGCCTTAAGGCAGATTCTTGCGATCACAAATGAGAGTATGAGCAGGACACTCTTTGAGGATTCTTCACCTCCACAGCCCCTTTCTAGTGACGACTGGAGTTTCACCGAAGATAGAACTCGAGAGAGATTTCTCCACCATCCATCCATCGCACCATCAGCAATCTTGACGTATTTAGGATGAAAAGAAAGAGATTGCTTACATCCAGCCCTCCACCTCTCCTCTTATCTTTGTACTATATTACATTTTGGCTTAATACATTAATACATTTTGTAATCAATACATCTCTTAGTTCCTTCGCTCCATCTTCTTTATCTTCTTCTTCTTTATCATTGTTTACATTCATCGCTTAGTTATCAAAGGCAGTCGCATACTCAGTCATGCGGCTTAGAGATAGGACGCATGTAGCAACCCATTGAGAGGTGTACATTACGTGAGTATAGTGAGTTAATCCCCTTCACTTGGTGTGAGGCTGTCATAACGCTTATATATGAGTTGATTAGCTACAACCAACTGCTCGAAAGGGTAAGTAGTGGAACACACTAAAGCAAAGTAAGCATTGTTCCTAGAGATAGGAACGATCTTATGCTCAATGCAACTATGCATTATAGAGATATAAGCATGCGGCTGCCACTGAGAAGTGTGCAATTCGATAGTGTAGTGAGCTGGGATTACTCGAGCGACCAAACATAATGAAGTAACCTTATTATACATTAGCAGTTGCTGCATCTCTACTAATTCTCATAGTTAAACTTCCATTGCTCAATCTGTTTAGTTAGGAGTAAGAGTAGCGTATAATCCATTAACTTCTATCTTCTTATTTTTATTCATCGCCTCAAACGCATTACTTCATAAACATTATTGAGTTATAAGTCCCTGTGTTCGACCTTGGATCATCCCAAGAAACTTGCGATCTCATTATTCTTGGCGAGAAAGCAAGAAAACCTGTGACAGGAACGCATGGTCATCGCAGACGTGCTTAAACGCATATTGTATATTTTCTAGTCCATGCATGACCTTCGACACATGGAGATTAACGCATAACATAAGACAAGCATATTTTTCCTCTCTCCTTTTCCAACCAACAAGTTTTTGGCGCCGTTATTTGAGACTTGGTAGCTAATAGTTTGTTAAGTTTTGTGTTTTTGCAGGCACAAAACCCTGTTTAAGTTACAAGTCTCTGTGTTCGACCGTCGAAGTTAAGGAAAGTCCTTGGCTTCTTCCTGGACAACTTAGGCTACTATGCCATCTTTTTCCCTTTCTTTTTATGAGTCTTGATACCTCTTCTATAACTTCCATAGGAGCACAACTCTTTTTGGGTGGAATTTGGTTGTCTTCTTTTCGATAAGTCATAACTATCCACCCTTCATCCTCCTTTTCAATTGGTTCTTTCTTCTCTTGGGAGTCTTTCATCACGATCTTTTGCTGGAACCGAACAACTATTGGCTCGAAGGCCTCAAACTGGATCAAGCTTTTCCTTTGATCATAAAATGGTGTTGATGGTAAAACATGATAGAGTTAGCATGCAATTAGCATAAGCATTTAGGATCTTAAGCACTTTAATTCCATCAATTTTAGCACAGAAACATGCTAGTTCATAAATTAAAATAGGGTTTTAAAGATATATCTTTGAAGAACTTTTCAATCTTCAAATCCAGCTTGAATCTTCACTCCAAATTCTTGTAGACCACCACTTGATCTTTCCTACTATTCTCTAGGATCTTAGATTAAAAGATGGATCCCAAAATGAGTAGGAATTTAGGGAATTTTATGGAGAAAGATAGGTTTTGGTGTTCAAGGGTTGATGGAGCAGAAATTTCAGCATTTCATCAAAATGCATGTTCTTCTTTTCAGCTGAAACCACTCAGTTTTGTCCTTCTAACCCATCCCATTTCAATTGATGTGAGAATGACACCAAAACTATTAAAATTGAGTGGAGAATTTGGTGCTAAAATGTGGAAATATCCATTTTTTATTAAAAAAACAAATTTTAATTGAAATTCAATTAAAATTCAATTTAATCAATTTAGTTTTCCAAAAATTAAATTAAAACAAAATTTATTTATATATTTGAAAATTCAAATTTTCAAATTTTAAATTTATTTATTTAATTAAAATAATTTAATATCCCGTATTAAATTATTAAAACACTAGTTCCACAATCATCAATCTCAATTCATGCAATTGATATTTAAATCAAATTTAAATATTATCTAATTCTCAATTTTCGTTTAATTCGATAATTAAACGTGTGATTATAATATTAAAATTGAGTGGAGAATTTGGTGTTAAAATGTGGAAAAATCCATTTTTGATTAAAAATCAGTTTTTAATTGAATTTCAAATAAAATTCAATTTAATCAATTTAATTTTCCAAAAATTAAATTAAAATAAATTTTATTTATATATTTGAAAATTCAAATTTTTAATTTTTAAATTTATTTATTTAATTAAAATAATTTAATATTCAATATTAAATTATTAAAATACAAGTTCCACAATCATGAATCCCAATTCATGCAATTAATATTTAAATCAAATTTAAATATTATCTAATTCTCCAATTTCATTTAATTTGATAATTAAACGTGTGATTATATCGTATATAATTACTGATTCCCTTAATTCGAATTTGAACGTATCAAATTCTCTCATCATGTTATTCTAAGATTTAATCTGTTTGTGAGCTAGTGGGGACCTAATGGATCTATAGATCCTGTTCCAACGATCTGAGATTAATTGGCTAAACTTTTTAAATTAAATTAATCAACATTCATTAACTATCGGGTCACTCCACTAAAGCCCAGTAATTGCACTTCCTTCATCGTAGATATATTTCTGTCCACTTGATTTAACCATAATCAGTAAGTCAACTCTTCACGGGTCGTTCGTAATAATGGTTGGGTCAAGAGTTGTTTTACCCCCCAGATTACATCTTGTTCCTTAAGTCCCACTGATCCTCTAATGAACAATTTTTTTATAATCCAATCACTAAACCGAGTCCCTCTTGAGCCAATAAAAGAGTGGGGACCCTTGTTCAAGACCTGGAGTCAACACTTAAGAGAACAACCTCTTTGCTATCCCTAAAAGCATGTAAGAATGAATTCCGTCTTGCACCCAATGTCCTCAGCTATCTACCCAATCTTACCCCTGAAAAATGGGAGGCTTATTGAGCTGGTGTTGTTACGTCAACCCTCCCTCATATAAATCTAAGGATATTCCTGAATAAACAGAAATTCATAGTTAACTCAGGAATAAGGTCGAGTGACCTAGGTCATCGCTTTGAAATAGTCAGTATTAAACAGTAAATAACATTATCAAGTAACAGTGACTTATTCCTTGGTCTTGGTCTTATACAAACTCTTTGCATAAAACGCCCACACTCGCATGTCTCTACATGAACGAATCAGAATCACATTGTCTGTACTAAGAACAAAGTAGACCGCATTCGATAGTGTTTATAAACCATTTTGGCTATCTCCTCGAACTTGATCCACTCTTATGTCTCCACATAAAGTCCAAGTACTCATGTAACAGCCATGAATCTTAGTTAATTGGATTTAGTACAATTTACATATTCAATAACAGTTTTATTGAACAAAATCTCAATAACATCTTTATTGCAAATAGAATATGTTTAATTTTACAAACTGCGAGTTTTAGGACATACAACCCAATAAAATATTTGAAGTCATTACCACTACGGTATGATTTATCTGAGCTACTTCATCAATATCTAACTCAATCTTCTCTTCATGAGCTAACTTTAGAATCAACTCCTTCAGCACAAAGCAAATTTCAAATGGGTGACTAACGACCCGATGATATTTGTAGTAATTAGGATCGTCCACTCTTCCTGCTTATTCTGGTCGTTTGCATTCTGACAGCTGAATAAGTTGGTTCTCTAATAGTTGTTCCATCATGCCTGCAACAGAAGAGATAGGGAATGGATAAACCATCTTTTGTCTTTCTTTAAGAGTTGGACAACGCTTCTCGCCACCATCATGCTTTCTTTCAAATCTTGTTTCTCTTCCTTTGGAGGAAAAATTTAGCAGGGTCGTATTGATGACCATAGATTCTATTATGGCACTATTCACTATCTTTTCAGTGCCTTTGATTTATTTCTTATCCTTTCTCTCTTCAGGGACTAGGAAATCTTTAGTTCTACTGTTATCGATGCTCGGTTCCATGTCATGAGCACGTATTGCCAGTTCCTCAAGTGTACAAGGTTTTATCTCTTGTAGGATGTAGAGAAGCTCCCAATGTATGCCTTGGGTGCACATCTCTACTGTGGATAATTCAGTGAATCTATCTTTATGCTCTAAACTAAGAGCTCTCCATCGATTGAGTAGTCGATAACCAGCTCTTCCTTCTACTGCTTGGTGCCTGTCAGCTTCATCATGCTGACGATACGCCTAGTGCTATAAAAGCAATTGAGAACTCTCTTTCCAACTATTCCCAATTGTCAATCATTTTTTGCTCTAGATCAGTATACCAATCAAAAGCATTTTCTTTCAACGGATGAATGACTTAACAAGCTGGTCTCCTCTGATTCCTGTATTTTCACAGATTTCAAGGAAGTGAGCAACATGTTGTTTGGATTGCTCTTTCCATCAAACTGCTAGAACTTTAGAGGTTGGTACCCAGCTGGCATTCTTAGGTTGTCGATTCTCTTGGTGTATAGCTTGGAGTACATAAAAGAAGATTATGGTGGTCTTTCGTACTAAGCCCTTATGGAGTTTACAATCATATCCTATAACTATTGAACTGATAGAGAGGCGATAGAGGTGAATTGTTGTGATTGATTTTCCTACAAGACAGTCTTTCTTTTGTCATCAACCTTGGTAGCTAGAGTTTGACTTGTCTCAGTAGCTTCTCGAGCTTGCATTTGATCTATTATGGTAGCGATTTCATGATTTCGCCCCTCAACAACTTTCATTAGAAGATTTATTTTCATTTCCATCTCTGCCATTGTCGACTCTGCCATTACGTCAGCCATCATAACAGACACATCAAAGTGTGATTCTTTCTCTGATCAATCAGAAGTTGTAGCATAGTTGTCGAAGAAGGGATTTTCTCTGATGATGATCTTGCCTTTCAAAAATTTCATCGGCTGTTCTCAGATTTTCTCTGAGATGACAAAGCCTGGTTCTTGTTCATGCAGGATACCATTTGAGTGACTTCAGGTGGCAACTCTCATATAAGAGCCACTTGTTGCAGTTGCTTTGGATGCAACTTTCTCTGGTGTCGTTTGTTGATTTGGATGACGAGAGAAAGATTAGAGGTAAAGAGGTCTCATTGAGCGTGCCAATTTGTTCACACGAGGTTTCAGGAGAAACTTGTTTCGTGGAGTTAAACTTGGTATTTGTATTAATTTCAATATAGCAAGTAAAATCTCTAATACATAATCCTTTCATGCTTTCAAAATAAACATTAATCTTTAAGCTGGTTGATCTTCTTGGATGATCGGCCTTTGGACTTTTTGATCTTCTTGGATGATTGGCCTTTAGGCTTGTTGATCTTCTTGAATGATCGTCCTTTGGGCTTGATGACCTTCTTAGATGATCGACCTTTAGGTTTATTGATCTTCTTGGGTAATCTTCCTTTGGGCTTGATGATCTTCTTGGATGATCAATCTTTGGCTTGTTGATCTTCTTGGAAGGTTCATGTTCGGACGAGGCTTTCGGATAAATGTATTTTGTAGAGTTGAACTTGTGTTGGTGTTGATGTTGATTTGATGCTAATATGGTTCAATCTTTAGTACTTAATCCTCTAATTCTCTCTCGGTTGAATACGTGTGCTTGATGTATGGAAGCAGAGTGTGAATGTTCTTGAAGTTTGAGACTTGAAAGAATGTTTGTGTCTTCAAAGGACATCAGTCTTCAAGTGTGGTTAGCTTCAAGAGTCAGAGTTTTTTTATTGTAGAGAATTCTCTCTAAGCTCTCTAGAGTCTAAAATTTCTTACCCCACAAATGAAGAGAACTCCTCTATTTATAGAGTTCTCATGTGGGCTTTGTGGACTTGGGCTGGTTGGTCCATGGACCTAACCTTTGGGCCCCACTAATTGGATTTAGGCCTTATTTGACATTTGGGTCAAATTAATCCTATTTTTGGGCTCAATTGTACTTTGCCCAAATAATAATATCAAATTGATCAAATTAACTTTATTTAATCCAACAGTCATGAAGGAAACGTGTGGTGTCATCGAAATTTGCCAATTTATGTCTTCAACTTCAATTTGGGACATATGTCAACTTCTAATTAGTCTCAAATTCTAATATTTGAAATTTTGTCATTAATTTAGTAAATGAAGTGGCAATTTGCAATTGGTCCAAAATTTCTCATTCGAAAACTGTTGTATACATTCGGTCCATATTTAAAAAAAAATTAATAAGCTTTTTGACTTTTCAAATTCATGTCTAACAAATTGTTCTCACTACTTAAAATATTTTAGTCAGCTTTTATTCAAGTTAATTAAATTTTTTGATCATTTGAGTTATTTATACGAAGTGTGGAAATTTAAATCAAATGACTGAGATTAATGTTGAGGACTGCCCTAGGGAAGTTCCAAAGTAACGGGAAGAGGCATAGAGGAGCGTGCATCCCAAAAGGGGAATGTAAACGAGTTGGGATTTGGACTGACTAGTCGAGCCAGTGAATATATACTAATTGGGAAACAACCAAGCCAAACTCGGGCCGACACCCTGCAACCTCGAGTGCTAGAAACGTCCCAGATACCACCAATGTTACATGTAGCCATATCAGATGACAGACTTATAAATAGCCTCAATTGACCACCCCAAATGAAAGAATAAGTAATCTCAATGGATAGATCCAATCTTACTTCTTTTGTGCTTAGCTGAATTAGTCACTCCTTGTACTAACATAAGCATTGGAATGCAGTAGACTCGACTATGCACCAATGCGAGAATCTCTTATGCAGGACAGCTTGAAGTATCTCGAGACCAGACCAAGAAGAAGTGGACCAAAGTTCAAGATTACGAGGAACCCACAGCGAAGCCAACGCGGCCGAGATGCAAGTGCAATCAATGAATAATTAAAAAGTTTTGTAATCTCTAAAACAAATAAATAGAATAAGGTTGTGTAAGATTAAAAATGCATTATAATTTATACGTCACTTTCATTATACTTCTTTTATACAATAAGATCAACTTCATGTTGGACCTATGTGAAAATGAAGTCTTTATTGAATAGTTTTTAGGTCCAATAAGATAGAAGTTTACATTATTTGAATAGAACATAATGATGAATAATAATTGTCAATTATCGGTAAACTTTAATATTTAATTTCAAGATTATTTAATATATTTAATGGTCGAATAAGACACATTAGTTACTAGAATGATATTTGATTAAATTTTATCCACCAATTAAGATATATCTAACAAATTCGATAAATAATAACTCATTTTGCGTTTTTTCAACGGTAATTTATAGAAGGTGAAGATTTGATTTCCTACCAGTCAAAAAGATTAAAAAAAAAAAGGAAGGAAGAGTAAGGGAGAGACATATACAATGAGATTATTGAGAAGGTATATTTTCTTCTTCTTCTCTTTTCGAATATATTGCTTGTTACTTATCTTCTTTATGATATATGTATAGAAAAGAATGAATGGTGAATTTATACACCGAATGAATGTATAAGACGACAAGGAAGATAAAAAAGGAATATTATGAAAACCGATTCTATCCTCTTTTGTATGCAGGTGAAGGAGTATCAATTTGTTGCATCAAAATTTGTTGAGGAGAGAGAGAGTCCATGGTGACTGTTGTGTAGGCTCCACATTGGTCTTCTTTGTTTTCCATAGGGGTTGATGTGTCTGCTTTGTCATCCCCTCTCAAGCGAGTGTGTAACTGAGTTAGGTCGAGCTTGCTTCGTAGATAGGAAAAGGTTGGGATTGGGAGAGCTTTAATTAGACAGTCGGCAAGCTGTTCTGAGGAGCGAACATACCTTACATGGAGTTGATCACTGAGAACGAGATCTCGAATGAAATGGATATCTATTTCGATGTGTTTAGTTCGAGCATGGAAGACAGGATTGGCGGCTAATCCACCTGCTCTTATATTATCACACCAGAGGACTAGAATTCCGATTGGAGAGAAACCAATTTCAGTGAGAAGGTTGCGCACCCATATGATTTCAGTTGCAGCGTGAGCAAGGGCTCTATACTCAGACTCTATGCTAGACCGTGCCACAGTAACTTGTTTCTTAGAGGACCAAGAAATGAGGGTGGAGCCGAGGTAAATATAGTAGGCTGTAGTGGACTCTTTTAACAGCTGACCAACAGTGGGGGCTTGGAGAAATTGGCCTAACTTATTGACAATGAATGCTATGTCTGGCCGGGTATTAGTTAAGTACTGAAGAGCACCAACTGTGCTGTGGTAGGGAAAAGGGTCAGAGAGAGGTTTACCTGCATTGGTTTATAGATAAGTGCCAGGGGTAGCAGGAGTTGGACAAGGCTTAACACGCTGGAGGTTTAGTTTGGCTAACATATCAGTGATGTACTGAGCTTGATGGAGGTGAAGACTGAATGGTGTATAGTGTATTTGAATGCCAAGGAACTTACTGAGTATGCCGAGGTCTTTGAGAGAGAATTGTTTATGAAAGGTGGAAACAAGATGGTTAATAAGAGATGCATCATTGCCAGTGAGGATGAGATCATCCACATATACAAGAAGCATTGTAATGGAGGATGTGGTGCGCATGTAATATAAAGAAGTTCAAGTGAACTCACTTTAAAGCCTGTTCGACAGAGGAATCCTTTGAGTTCATAATTCCAAGCCCGAGGGGCTTGCTTGAGGCCATAGATAGCTCGATTGAGTTTGCAAACATAGTGAGGGTGAGTGGGACTTACAAAACCAGGGGGTTGAGACATATAGACGGTCTCTTTGAATGTGCCATTGAGGAAGGCATTGTTGAAATCTATTTGACGAAGTGGCCAGATATTTGACACTGCCAATGTAAGGATAATTCGAATGGTAGAGGGCTTGACAACAGGGTTGTAGGTATCAAAGTAGTCAAAACCAGGATGTTGGTGAAAACCTTTGGTAACTAGGCGTGCTTTATACCGTTGGATAGACCCTTGAGCATGTTTCAACTGGTAGACCCATTTGCAGCCAACAACAGTGGTGTCAAGGGCAGGAGGGACCAAAGTCCAAGTATTTGTGCATTTCAGGGATGTAAGTTCTTCAACCATTGCCTCTGTCCATTGTGGAACTGATAGAGCTTGAGAGATAGTATGTGGTTCAGCTTGTGTAAGATCAGTGACAAGTTTAGCAGACCAAAATTTTGGCTTGAAGATACCGACCTTGCCTCTAGTGATCATAGGATGATTGTCTGTTAGTGGGCTGAGCAAGGGATGGTTGGTGTTGTAAGGTGGACTGTGGGGAAGGATGTATGGAAAGTGAAGTTGTAGGAGGACTAGATGAATATGATGAAATAGGATTTGGTGATATTCAAGGAGAGCCTGCAGAGGGCAAGGATGGACTGGAATGTGGGGTGGTAGGACACAAAGAGATATTAGGACAGTGACTTAGGACTTGAAATGTGTGAGAGTAGTTTGGTACAGGTGAGTGATAAGGTGGGGGCAGATTTATGGATGGTAGGGGGAACCAGGTAGTGATTGGAGAGCTGAGCTGGGAGTGCTTGAGGATTGATCACTTGCAAAGCCAGTTTAAAAAGAAAAATCTTCCTCATTGAATATGACATGGCGTGAGATAATGACCTTCCCATCATCAGTGAGACACCGGTAGCCCTTGTGCATGGGTGAGGGACCAAGGTACACACACCGTTTGCTGTAGAAGTCAAACTTGTGAGCCTAATAGGGTCGAAGATTTGGATAGCAAGCACAACCAAACACCTTGATAGACGACAGGTCCAGCTTGCTGCCAAGCAAAACCTCCATAGGGCTGATATCCTGAAGAACAGAAGAAGGAAAAGCATTAATAAGAAGGACAACACTTTAGAAGGCATACCACCACAGATGCAAGGGCATCTTAGCCTGAGCAAGAAGAGTAAGCCTATCTCAACAATATGCCTGTGTTTACGCTCAACTCGGCCATTTTGAGCTGATGTGTAGGGGCAGGACATGCGTATGCAAATTCCCTGTTGAGTACACACATAAGCAATTGGTTGATACTCTTTACCTCCATCCATTTGTAAAGTACCAAGAGTTGTATTAAATTGTGTTCGACAAGGGCTTAGAAACATTGAAAGGCAGCGGTAGTATCACTTTTTTGTTTAAGAGGGTAAAGCTAAGTAAATCTACTGAAGTCATCCATGAATATGACATAATACCTATATCCATCAGCTGATAGTATTGGGGCTGGTCCCCAGAGATCAGAATGCACCAGTTCAAATGGTCGTTTAGCACGAGAAAAAGAATCAGAGAAAGGTAAGTTGTGTGATTTCCCAAATTGACAAGCCTCACAAAAGAACTTTTCATTAAGAACTGTTTTTAGATTACATCCACTAATCAATTTAGACAAAATTTTAGGGGATGGATGGCCTAAACGCCTATGGAGAAGTAGCTTAGAGATAGTAATGCTAGTTGCAAGGGCAGAATGTGAAGGAGACTGATTGGACCAAGTTGTCAAGCTAGCACCTGAGGGTTCTGATGTAGGAGGTGCATTATTTAGCTGCTGGTTGACATTGTCCAACATGTAGAGTCCATCTTTAAGTCGTTCGGTTAGAATAGCTACCCCCGAGGCCTTGTCCATAACCACACAGAAATCAGCATGAAATTCAAACACAGAAATCAGCATGAAATTCAACCATAACATTATTATCATTGGCTAATTTGGATACACTGACTAGATTTTTGGTAATTGCAGGCACATATAATATGTTTAGTAGAGATAGAACATCATTCTTAGTATGCAGATTGGAATGTCCAGACTGAGATATAGAAAGGGGAGAGTCATTTCCAACAACTACTTTATCAGTACCTGAGTAGCCTGATGAGGATTGAAAGAAGGTGGGGCTGCTAGTGACGAGTTGAAGCTCCACTATCAACATACCAATTGGGGTCAGCGACTGTTTCAGGGGAAGCAGCTGTTGAGTGAGTAAGTAAGGCTGAGGTCTGCTGTTCTTGACGTCTGTTGGATGGGAGCTAAGTGGACTCAGCTCGAGTGTGAGTATGTCGAGGATTGTTGAAGTCCTTATTGTATCTGAAATAGCAGATATCGGCAGTGTGGCCTATTTTTCCAGAGGTTTGGCAAGTAGGCCTGGTTGTAGAAGCATTGTTCCATCGGCCATGCCCTCTGTTTCTTCCCCCTCCTTCTCTGTAGTTTGATGATTGATTGTTTCCATAAGAGTTTCAATAAGGATTAGGTGGAGTGTTGGAACTGTTTTGCACTACATTAACTGAAGGTGAGTTTAAGGAAATGGACACGTTAGTCATACCGGTGATGCCTGTCTTGGTGGCCAGCTGATATTCAAGTCTCTTCTCATATGACAGCAGGTCAGATTGAAGGTCAGACCACCTAGTTGTGCCTTTGCTTTGCACGGCTACAACAACCAGATTGTATTCTTCATCGAGGCCAGCCAGCACTTGGGATATGAGGTCAGGAGGAGATATTGGTGAACTTACAAGAACAAGATTGTCAACATACTTCTTCATCAACGTTAGATACTCACTCATTTCCAGGGCTGCCTTGCAAGTTTGTTGAAACATCCTCTTGAGGTAGTCAGTTTCAGCCCTTGACTGAACTCCAACAAGTTCTTAGACATCTTCCCATAGCTTCTTTGTTGTCTGATGCCCCATGACTTGAGTTGCAATGTCTTGACTCATGGAATTATAGAGCCAACCTAAGAGCAGTTGATCAACGGCTATACAAGCTTCATATGCTGGATTAGGTTGCAGGGTAGCCTCTGCTGAAGATGCAGGGCTAGGATCAGCACTTGTGCTTTCACCAGAACGCTCATCTGTTTGTCTAACTAAGAAACGATTGGGGCAAGGGTTTTCTCTAGTTAAGAAGCCTTCTAAACGGTAGCTTCTGAGTATTGGCCAAGCTAAGTTTTGCCAAAGAAGAAAATTAGACCTATACATCTTTATGGATGTCACCTGATTCAGCAGTTGATTGAGAGTTGAACTTGAGATGTTCCCATTGTTGGTGATTCCAGGAATTGTAGGCAGAGAGTTGGTAGGGGATTTGCCATTCTTGGATCGTTTGCTGCTTATTAAAAGACGGAAGGGTCTGATACCAAGTCAGAAAGCTTAAAAAGAAAAAGGAAGGAAAAGTAAAGGAGAGATAGAGACAATGAGATTGCTGAGAAGGTATATATTCTTCTTCTTCTCTTTTCGAATATATTGCTTGCTACTTATCTTCTTTATTATATATGTACAGAAAAGAATGAATGGTGAATTTATACACCGAATGAATGCATAAGACGACAAAGAAGATAAAAAAGGAATATTATGAAAACTAATTCTGTCCTTTTTTGTATGCAGGTGAAGGAGTATCAATTTGTTGCACCAGAATTTGTTGAGGAGAGAGAGAGTTCATGGTGGTTGTTGTGTAGGTTCCACGTTGGTCTTCTTTGTTTTCCATAGGGGCTGATGTGTCTACTTTGTCACTACCTATTATTGTTATAGTGAAAAAACTAAAATTTTCTTTTAAAACTATAAAATTATTTTTTTTATTTTAGTAAACTAAAATAAAATTGTTTATTTTGTTGCATGTCTTGATATTAAATTTTTATATTTTATTTAAAGATGTAATTAGCCAATATTCAATATTCACCTTCAATTGCAAACTATATCATTTAATGAGTTGAGATCATATAATATTAATTACTTTTTTTTTTCATAAATAGGATAAAGGTTTTCATAACATAAGTCATAACTTGAAAATTAAAAAAATAAAAATATAGAGCAAAGTAGCTTTGTTTGACCATGTACCAAATAAAATAGTTTTAAACTTTCCACTCGTCTACTTGGGAAGCTAGATATATAAATATATATAACTCTTACTTAGATTGTTATTGTTAGAACCGGATGTCAATCGTTGTATCGTGGATAAACCCATTGTCATGAAAGCAAGATTGGTGCAATCTTGGTGCTAAATCACCAAAGCCTGTTACTCCCAAAGGTTAAAACAGTTGGGATTGGTGTCCTAAATCTTTCTGGCATTCTCGTAGTTTGTAAACATTGTATAAACAAATTGTTATTAATAAAATAATTATTATTTTATGAGCATACAGTCAATCCAATAAACTAAGATCCTAAGTTATTGTGTGTAATTTAAACATGTATGTAGAGACATACAGGTGGATCCTGCCTTATCCTTGTAACACTATATATATGACCCCTTTGTAGATATTACAAGTGTTGTAAAGTACTAGAAATGATCTGATCCTGATCATTCATGTGGAGACATATGAGCGAGGGTATCCTATACAAAGAGTTCGTATAAGACTGGAACATGAAATGACTAGTCTTATTGTATAACACTGTTACACAAATTGATCTGTTAAGGGCTGATTTCAGGGCTTGAACATTGTAGCCACACCCTCTCTTGGCCTGAGAGAGACTTGGTCATAATTGGACTATGACTTCATTAGAGGGATCAGTGATACTTAAGAAGTTAGGTGTAACTACAAAGGAAAAACGGTAATTTTAGCCTAGCTATACTTACAAGAAATTTGTGGAGGGTCATCGCGCAGTTGACTGGTTATATCCAATGGACACAGAATCTTATCTGTAGTGCAAAGAGTGTAGTTGTTAGTCTTTAGTGGAGTGACCGACAATTGATGGATGTTGGGTAATATAATTAAAGAATTTAATTATTATCAAAGTACTATTAGAGCTTCAATCTATAAGTCCATAAAGTCCCCTCTGTAGTTCAACGAGGATTATTAAGAATTAATTTTGGATTAATTTGAATTGTTCAAATTAATTGAGAGAATCAATTATATATGATATAACTAATTAATTTAATTATATGCGATATAATTGATATAATGTATTTGATACATTATAATATAAAGTATTTGAGAGGAATTAAATATTTGAATGTGATTCAAATACTAATTATATGGATAAGATTCATATAATTTAGTATAAATGTGATTTATACTAAAAACCATGATTAATTGAGAGAAATACAAACTATAAGTTATATTGTATTTTATACAATATAAAAACTATAGGTTATATGTTATATTTGATATAAAATATAGTTATATATACATATAATAAGTTAGTTATTATATTTATATATATATTAATAATTAATTTAATTTAATTTGAATTAAATTAATTGAACATAACTCCTTCCCTATTTCTCTCTTTTCCATCGTGAAGTGTGGGGTTACGAATTGTTGGTTTTTCTTCCTACATTTTGATGCAGAGATTTTTCTCTCTGGCCTTTTTCTCTCACAGATCACGCAGAGAAGAAAAACGTTCTTCTTCTCCCTCTCTCAAAACTCTTTCCCTCTTCCTAAAAAGTTATAGAGTCCACAAACTATTGGATTCTCATTCCCAAGAAAATACAGAAGGTTGACCTCTTGGTGATGGTCATTTGTTTTGCTGAAAATTTTGGAGATTGAGATCCAGAACGAAGGTTTTGTGATCCAGATTGAGGGAATTCACGAAGAAGATTGACTTCAAAATAAGCGTTCTCCTTCCCTAATTATTTTTGATTTTAGCTTGTTGTAATTTAAAACTTATAATGCAATAATCTTGTTCTATTCTGTAAAATTTTTGTGATTTTGTGAAAAATAAAAATTGGACTGATCTCCACGTTTCTGGACAGGCGACCTTCACCGGTTTCCTTCAAAATAAACTCTTGATCTTTGACATGCACTCGGTTGGAGCCAGGATTGGAATCGATGAAAAATTGCTCAAAAAAATAGTAGGAGAGAAGAAGAAAATGTTGAAATCTTGAAAATAAAGAATATTCTACCTGATCTTGCAAAACTTTCTTCTTTATAAAGAAGACGAGGAAGAAGAAAATGATAAGAAAATGGCTAGTTCTCGAGGCTATAAACGGTTAGTTTTCAAACGACTATAAATGGCTGGTTTCAAACCGCTATAAACGGCTAATTTTTCTATTTTTGTGTTTGCTTATGGGTCTTAGCCCAAAATTATTTCCAACAATCCTCCACAAATGACTAGAATAGCAAAGCAACAGAGAAAAACTTAAAACGGCTAATTTTTCTATTTTTGTGTTTGGCTATGGGTCTTAGCCCAAAATTATTTCCAACAATCCTCCACAAATGACTAGAATAGCAAGCAACAAGAGAAAAAACTTTAAAACCTTGAAAACTTCCAAAACTTCAAAACTTTAAAAATGTTTCTGAGCAAAGATAGGAGAACAAACTTAAGCATCAATATCTTACAATTTGAATTGATGCATAGTGAAGTACGGCAATAACTTTACTAGAGAAAGTGAGTTACCTCTTAAACTTTCAATACACATACACTAGATTGAGGCGCCCCACAACATGTTTTACTCCTTAAATTTTTCATAATTCCGCGATAAAAGTGTGCTATTTAAGGTCATGCACATAGAACCTTAGGTCAACGTGAAAGCTCTAGGAAAAAGACCCTTAAACCTTAGAAAAAGACTCTTAAGCTTTTCCATAGAAGGCAACCACACCTTCACAATCACGTTAATTGCTTCATAAAGTCTATCACAATAGAACTACTAAAAAACTGAGCTATAAGACTTCACATCTAGTCCATACTGGACAACTTCATCAACTTTATCAAAGACAAACCACTAAAAATGGAGCTATGAAGATTTTATAATTATCCACAAAATCCATATCAGAACCACCCAAAGGAAGGGCTATGGAATCTTTAAAGGTTTTAGTTCTGTCCATCAACTCTAAACGAGGACCACCCAAATGAAGGGCTATGGACCATCAAGTCTACTCACAATAGATCACCCAGATAAAGTGCTATGGACCACAAGTCTATCGCAATAGACCACTCAAAGTTAGCTAGAATAATTCATTCTGTCTGTTTTTTTTTTTTTTTTTTTTCTGTTTTTGCTTTAATGCCTATTGGTGTTCCAAAAGTACCTTTTCGAAGTCCCGGAGAGGAAGATGCATCGTGGGTTGACGTATAGTGCGACTTGTCAGATATATTGGGTCTTATGGTATTTCCCCGTTCTCTCCCCTGATCGAGATATCCTCTCTTTCGCCTAAGACGGATTGATTTATTTATCAAAACTAGGACCAACTTCATCAACTTTGTCAAAGACAAACCACTCAAAAATGGAGCTATGAAGATTTTATAATTATCCACGAAATCCATATCAGAACCACCTAAAGGAAGGGCTATGGAATCTTTAAAGGTTTTAGTTCTATCCATCAACTCTATACGAGGACCACCCAAATGAAGGGCTATAGACCATCAAGTCTATCACAATAGATCACCCAGATAAAGTGCTATGGACCATCAAGTCTATCGCAATAGACCACTCAGATAAAAGGTTATGGACCACTATAATGGTTTGAGTCTCATACTTGTTGAAAGTTCTAAAATTATTCTCCTTATTAGGCCTTTAGTGAGAGGATCTGCAAAATTCCTCTCAAACCTTACAATGAAATAATCCTCTTTCAATAATTGTTTCACAGCTCCATGCCTGAGGCATATATGCCTCCTCTTCCATCATACACACTGTTCTTGGCAATTCCTATGGCAGCCTGTGAATCACAGTGCAAAGAGACTGATACTAATGCCCCTACAATGGTGCATCTTTCAGTATGTTGCTATACAAGTCTGTTTTGCAAACATCCATGAAATAGCTCCTCTACCCAATAAGAATACATCCACTAGTTCGTCATTCTAAGTTACCCAGTTTGCATACACTACCCCTTCTAATATGGTAGAAAAATATTAAAAGGCAAATAATAATCTATTATATCATTAAGATACCTTAATAAATGACGAAGAGCAATCAAATTATCTTTAATCATGGGTCTATTATAGTTAATAAAAACATAAAAATTCTTATAATATTTGCATATTCAGATCGAGAAATACTAGCTTCCTTACTATTCATACTAGCATCATAAGGTGTTCTTACAAGAGCATCACCAAAGCAATCAAATCTCATTTTTCAATGTGTGATTGATATAAAGAAAATCCTTTTTCAGTTTTCCTTATCTTAATACCAAGTGTCACATCATCCTCACCTAAAACTTTCATTTCAAATTGTGAGGACATAAATAACTTAGTATTATTACTTCCGTCTATGTTTGATCAAAGTTCAGTATACCATCAATATACAAATGGATAATCACATAAACAGCTTAAATAAATTTGAGTAAATGCATGTATCAAAAGATATTAAAAAATATTCACATAATCATCTCAAACAACTTGAGTAAATATTTCTTTACATCCATGTGATGTATCATACAAATGCTATCAAGGGTTTATAATGGCTATTTCAAATATTTAGTCATATGAGAATATGCATCAAAATATTTGAAGATTCATTTAAACCTAACTAATTTGTTTCCTTTCAGAAATTGAATATCCATGTTTAATTCATAATGTCTCTTCAAAAGTGGCTAAATCATATAACAACCATAAATCATCAATATTCATTTTCTCTTTTCAAGATCCTAGACATGCCCAATAAAGACTTTCAATTAATTGAAATTATATATATGTACACCTACGTACCCATGGTCTTATCTAACCAATGTGGGACTTTGGTCATATTCCCAACAATCCTCCCATCAAACAAAGGACCAATTGAGCCTCCTCTGAAGTAGTCATCCATCCATCTAACTCTTATCTAGGCTAACTCCTTTTCACTAGAGCATACTGCCTACCCGATATAGTTCAACCATGGATCACACCAAGACTTCTTTCGAGGTTCCACTACATCTTTGTTTGACATTTAAGGATTATATCAACATGACTAAACTAGGGACAAGACTCTGTACCACTTATTAGGGATAAAAACTCTCCAAATATCTTTCCAATAGTATGATATTGTATCTATTTTGGACATAAAGCCTTGTGGCTTTGCTTTTGGGTTTGACCCTAAAAAGTCTCATACGAATGGAGATAGTTGTTATAACTTATATACGCATGAAAAGTCCATATAAAATATCAACATATTTTATAGCTTAGACAATATCTCAAATTACCATCAATTCTACAAGCTTCCACATAAAATTGATGAAATTTACATATTTTCATACTACAAACAAGCTAGGTGATAGTCAAAATAATGTTATAGAGCCAAACTCAATTTAAAAGTAATAATAATACTTTTCATGTTCATGAAATTTAATGGCCAAATAACAATTTAATCATGCATAAACTTTTGTCAAATATAACACACATGGAATGTTATTTTCATTCATGATAACATGATAATAAGACTTGTTCAAGTAGATCATAGTAACATCCCATGTAACATATGAAAAGCAATACAATAACAACAATAAGATTATTTTCTTATTGCACTGGTCATGAGACGATTCGCTAATTACGAAATATTCAAATATATATTGAATATCATGCTCAAATATAGCAATTAAATAAAATTGTAAAATTCTCATACATTATATAAAAATTTGAAATATATATCGTTGAGATTAAAAATATAGAAAATTCAACATATATTAAAGTCTATTTAAAATCATCAAGAGAAAACTCGAAGATTTTGGATTTGAATCAAAATTTTAATCAAATCAAGAAAATCTCGCTACCATCATCATCAAATTGACACATCATTCAAATTGACAATAATTTAAAATTTAAAAATTGGTAGCAATCGAAATGTCTTCACCTTAAAGTAATCATACTTAATGGTCAACAACTACTAGACTCACACTACAGATTTATGTAGTGTTGCAAAACCTACATTTTTCAAAAACACAAGCAAGTCTAGCAACCAACATTAATCAATCCACTAATTTACTCAATATAAAGTGAAAAATCAATATGTTGAGCTCTCTCCAAAATTCTCAAATCATGTCTTCAATTGGATGACTTAGTCAACACACCAATTCAAAAATAAGTATAGAATGAAATTCATTTATAAGGATCAATAAAATTATGATCATGTTCTAGTTCTGAAAGATTCATTCGTAAGGTTCAAAATATAAATAAAGCACACTCATTAATCATGTTCAAGCTAAACCGAAGACAACAATGAAACATAGAGATTGGGAGTGGAAAGACCTTCAATTAGTCAATATCATAAATGTATTCACAAAATAGAAAATACCATTTGAAAAAATTGAATTTGGTGGAACAAACCACCGATCAAATTATTTTTAACATATTTGAGTTAAATCAAGAAGATATCACTATCACCAACATCTAAATTCACAGTGACAATTAACCATAAGACTCAATATCATGCTACAAAAAAACCACATATTCCAAAACTCTATGACAAGCATATAAGACAATCAACGTAAATCAATTTACTAATTTTCTAACTACAAATGAAAATATGTTGAATTGTCTCACCAAATTTCTCAAATCATTTTGCAAATTAGTGCATAATTATTTGGGTCATTATTTTCTAAAATTATTCTCCCAAATATCTACTTTATGTCTTTTTTTCTTAATTTTTCTTTTCAATTTGAAATGATAAATTTTCTAATTTCAAATATCCCTACAATCTAAAAACTAGGAATCAAAATATAATCTCTCTCAAATTTTCTTTCCAACATAATTTAATTCAATTTGGTGACCAGTGATTATACATTTCCACGAGTTAGGCTATATCCCCTACCAGATCATCATTTACCTTCATAAAATAAATAAAAATGGGAGCTAAATAACTATTCACACATGAACGTAATTTAATTCAATATGTTTGAGCTATCAAATAAATATAAACTATCAATAATACGTGCAAATTTATAATTTTAAATTTACATGAAAGATGAGTAAGTCCAAAATAAATCACTATTATCTAATCACACTTTGGTATTGCAAAAATAATGTTCATTTGAACATAGTTTGATCGATATTGAAGGTGTCCAACATGATATTTTATTGAATTGGAAAAAAATATGTTGGATAATGATGATTTTTTTTAGTTCAATACACCATCATATCAAATCGTGAGGATTTGATCCTTCTAACTCTTTATTTAATTATTTAAATTTTTTAATCCGTTGAAATATGTTCATATTAACGATTAATTAAAATTTTAAAAATTGAATCATTGCATAAAAGATACACTTCATCCGCATGCACTATGACATTGACATTATTTGAGAATTGAAAGTGATGTTTAATTTAATTATTAAAAAAATCAAAATATTAAATAATTTTGTTAACACTTAAAGTCCAATTATTATTAATAGAAAAAAAGTTAGAGGGCTAACAAATTCTAAATTAACGAAGTATCTTAGGTTTGAAAATAGGATTTTCTTTCCTTTTTATAAGTACAGGGTTGAAATTAGTCTCATAATGGCATTTAATTATCTTTGTAACACACATATAAATTGTTATAATTTTTTTTCTCTTCTCAGTCTTAAAAAAATTAGTAAATTAATAAGATTAAACTCATACGGTTTTTTTCAATATTATAAAAATGGAGAAATTCGAATGGAAACAAACTCGTATGATATTGTTATTAATAGAAAAAAAAATTATAACTTACTAAGTCAACAAATGGTTTTCTTAAGCTACTTAAATAAATAACATAATATAGATATGTTATTACAAATATAACGAGAAGCTAAAAAGCTTAAACAAATAACCTAAATAAAACATATCATTTAAATCTAAACATAATAATACAAAAAATCATGTGAAAATTTAATTTACATCATAATTTTTTATTTAGGCGTAATTACAAACATTTTGATATTTATATTCTTTTAATGCTATAAAAAAAATATTAAAATTTTTGAATTTATGCACTAAACGCCAATATCCACAGTCGAAAAATCAAATTTATGTTTTAACCAAGGTTTGACGTAAGGGTATATTCGTAAACTACAATATTGCAGCCAATATATTGGGAAAACAAATTTGGGCCTAGGCCCAAATATTTTGATGGTTTATGGGCCTTTTCAATGCCAAGCGATCATGTTGATAATAGAGAAATTGCTTAAATCATCTAAAATTGGAGGTGAGTTTGAATTATGTCTAAATTTAGTTACTTATGCAAAAATGTCTAACTCGCTTCGAGATAGATTTAATTCATTTGTTTTTTCTAGATGCTAATAGAAGTCTATCAATATTGTCTATCATTGATAATTTTAAAATTTTATCATATTTTGTAAATATTTTTATTTATTCTTTTATATAATAGTCCTATTTCATATTATAAACATAACCATTTTTATTAAATTAAAATATTTAATAAATTATATATTATATCTTTATATGATATTACAAAATAATAATTAATAAATTTTTGACATCAAGTAAGTTCATAACTTAATTAGTGATAGTTTATATTCAAACTAATATTTAGCGAAGGATTAGGATTAATCTTATTGTTTATAGATATATTACCAAACACTTTTTAAAAATTTGTTTAAATTATAATTTAAAGTTTGGATATGCTACCAAACATATAGGAAAACAAATATAATTTTCTTTTCATTTAATCACTTTATTTTTAAATTGCTTACCAAATAAGTTCTTAAATTATTTTGATAAGAGATTTGATCAAACAATGTATGTCATTAGCTCAAGGGAAATACTATTTCTGTCACCAATAATTTAAGGAGAAAATAAAACTGCAGAAAAATAACAACGTTGTAACATGTTGGGTTTAAACCCAAGTTAGGCAGTAAACATATTTAAACCTACGTCATTAATTTATTAGAAACGAAATAAATGTAATCACCAAACTCATGGTTATTTTTTTAAATTTAAGTTTAAGGAATAAAATATGGAATTTAAAAGTTTTAAGAACAAACAAAAATCCATCAATATGATAGATCAAATCAAAATTTAAAATGTCAATATTGATAGAAGTATTGAGATCTTAATTTTATAAAAATGTCAATAAAAATATCGATAAAATGTCAATGTCGATAGATACTTTTTAAAAAGATTATAAAAATAAAATATTAAACAAATAAATTTAAATTAATTAGTTAACCTTTTATAATTTTTAAAAACTTAATAATCTATTATTTATATTGTTTTCAAATCTTAGAAAATATGGCTGTTTTTAAATATAGAAAAATGAACCGAAATATTTATAAAATATAATAAAATTTTATAACTATCAATTATAGATATTGATAGAGTGTCTATAAGTGATATTAATAGACATTGATAGAAGTTTTTCAATATCTATCAACGTCTATCATTGATAATTCTAAAATTTTACTATATCTTGTAAATATTTTTAACAGTTTTACCATTTAAAGTAACTTCCCAATAAAATATATGTTTTGAATTTAAACTTTGATTCATACACTTTCAAAATTTTCGTTATATTATTCCAACCTTATGAAAAAGGTTTAAGATGTGCCTATTATTACTGAAGAGTTACAAAAAGTCCAACCTGAAAAGTTTTTTCATGAGTCATGATTGGACATTCTGTGCTGGTGATATTGAAACATAACAATCCACCTTTTTTTCCTTCTTTTTCTTTTTCTTCTTTTTTTTTGGGGGGGGAGGGTGAAGTTAAATAAGAATTGGTTTGATTGAAATATAACTAGAACGTGGCTATTTAAGGATCCATTTGAATTGATTTAAGAAAAAAAATATTTTTTTAAAAAAAACTCGTTTTTATTTGAACACTTTTGATAAAAATGGATTAAAATATTTTTGAGAACTATTTTGAGTGGTTGCCAAATACACCAATTTCTTCCATAATGATTTTTTTTTTTAATTTAAACACTTGAAAATGTAATCCAAACACATCTTAATTCTCAAATTGTGAACATTTCTTGCTCTTCACATTGTACAGGATCAAGCGTTGTGTTGTGGGATTCTTTTGATCAGATGGTGGTAGCATCGTCAACATTTGATGAATCCTGTGTCGAGGTGCTAATAGTTAAGGTGTTAGCTTTGCTTAATGGGTTTGGATGGCGGATGAGTTGGATTTCTTCAACATTTGGATTGAATATAATTCCCAAATTCTAGTTAATGCAATTCATGTCCAAAAAGTTTGTTGAGTCCACTCTGGATGTCATTTTGGAGGAAATTAAAAGAAAAAGAAGACAATCAATAATCTAAGTGTTAGAAATTTTATGAATCATTTCAAAATACAATTACGAAATAAACTTTATGAATCATTTCAAAATACCAAAATTGCTTATCATGTTAAATTCCGTATATGTTTTATACTTTATACGTGTGATCAAATAAGAACATTTAGTAAGCTTCAATTATATGATCAGAATAATCACAAATTCTTTCAACATACAAACTAAATGTTTTATAGCAAAAGGATAGCAATTTATTTTACCTTCACAAATAAATAAAAACGGGAGCTAAATAACTATTCACACATGAAACTGCTACACTGGCATTTGATCTCTCTTTTTTTTCAGATCTACTATTAATTCGACTATGATAGTTTATGTATAATCAAAACTCAATTCCAAAAGTAAGGAATTGCAGATAATAAGACATCCTTTGTAAGTAGAGTAATAGCTAATTTAGACTTCAAATTCTCATTTTCAATGGAATCCATTTGTAAAAATAGTAAATCAGACAAAAATTAAATATCCAACACAAGATAAGAACATATACAACAAACTTTGAAAAGTATTTAACAAAGTGGAGAGAGGGTTGAAGAACACAGACCAGTACATCGATTTAACTTTAACTTTTCTTATGACAAATTTCTTGATCTTTATTCCCTTGGATCATGGCACCATGAAGATAGGGCGAACAACTTCTCAAATTGAGATTGGGTGAGACTGCAAGCAAAGGATATGTTTCAATTTTGATAATGATTTTGAGTGAATTCTTGCTTTCAAATTGTTATTGTTGGAACCGAATGTTGATTGTCGTGTCGTGGATAAATCCTCTATCTTGAAAAGCAAGATCGGCGTGACCTTGATGCTAAATCATCAAAGTTGATTGCTCCCCAAGGCTAATATAATTCCCAATCTTTGACGTGCACTCGTTAGAGACCAGGTTGGAATCGATAAAAAATTGCTCAGAAAAAATAGTAGAGAAGAAGTAAAGGTTAGAAATTTTGAAAACAAAGAAGATTCTACTTTCATCTTGTAAAACTTTTTCTTTATAAAGAAGATGAAGAGGAAGAAAATGACAAAAAAAATGGCTAGTTCTCAATGGCCATGAATTCTTAGTTTTCAACGGCTATAAATAGCTAGTTTTTCTACTTTGGTGTTTGCTATAGGCTTTAACCCAAAGCCATTTCCAACCTAGATTTAGGTAATATCTTTATTTTAATATATGATAATCTATTACCTTTTGATCAAAAAAAAAAAAAAAAAGAGTACTAAATCAATGGAAATTATTATTTTTGAACTATCAAATAAATATAAACTACCAATATTACGTGTAAATTTATAATTTTAAATTTACGTGAAAGATGAGTAAGTCCAAGTTAAATCGCTACTATCTAATCACACTTTGATATTGCAAAGATAATGTCACTTGAACATAGTTTGATGGACATTGAAGGTGTTCAACATGACATTTTATTGAATTGATGGATAATGATAATTTTTTTAGTTCAATACACCTATCAAATCATGAGGATTTGATCCTTATGACTCCTTATTTAATTATTTAAATTTTTTAATCCGTTGAAATATATTCATATTAGCGATTAATTAAATTTTTAAAAATTGAATCAGGAATGACATTGCATAAAAGGTATACTTATTGACATTATTTAAGAATTGATATTGACAATATTTGACATTGCATAAAAGACGTTTAATTTAATTATTAAAAAAATGAACATACTAAATGAGTTGGTTAACACTTAAAGTCCAATTATTATTAATAGAAAAAAGTTAGAGGGCTAACAAATTCTAAATTAACGAAGTATCTTGGGTTTGAATATAGAATTTTCTTTCCTTTTTATAAGTACAGGGTTGAAATTAGTCTCATAATGGCATTTAATTATCTTTTTAACACACATATAAATTGTTATAATTTTTTTTTTTCTCTTCTCAGTCTTCTTCTTTAAAAAAAAAAATAGCAAATAAATAAGATTAAACTCATACAATTTTTTTCAATATTATAAAAGTGGAGAAATTCAAATGCAAACAACGATATTGTTATTAATCGGAAGAAAAAAATATAACTTGCCAAGTCAACAAATGGTTTTCTTAAGTTAAATAAATAACATATAGATATGTTAGTACAAATATAACAAGAAGCTAAAAAGCTTAAACAAATAACCTAAATAAAACATATCATTTAAATCTAAACATAATTATTAAAAAAATCATGTGAAAATTTAATTTACATCATAATTTTCGATTTAGGCGTAATTACAAACATTTTGATATTTATATTTGTTTAATGCTATAAAACAAATATTAAATCATTTGAATTCATGAAGTAAACGCCAATATTCACAGTCGAAAAAACAAATTTATGTTTTAACCAAGGTTTAACGTAAGGGTATATTTGTAAACTACAATATTGCAGCCAATATATTGGGAAAACAAATTGGGCCTAGGCCCAAATATTTTGACGGTTTATGGTTTCAATGCCAAGCGAAGACAATCACTAATCTCATGAGTGTTAGAGCAATATAATTTAAACCCTCATTTGAGTTCCCTAATATGAAGGGAAGAAAAAGGGGAGTGGAGAACTGAAGGGGGAAAAAAAGAAGAGTAACAAAGAAAAGAAAAGAAAAAACCTTGAAACTCGAAATTCCTTGCACTTTCAATTTTATCAATTTTGACCTTAAACTTTTAATTTCATTAAATTTAAATATAAACCTAAAAAAATGTTGCAATTCTAACTTTCAATTCAATTTTAGCTAATTCACCAACTATTTTTTTTTTCAAAAAAATGAAGATTCTTAAAAATTTTATTAATTTTGATAAAATAAAGTTTTACATAAAAATAAGTTGGATCATGACATTCTCAAAATCATATTAAAAAAAAAAGAGAGAAACCTCTAATGCTATTCTTTCTCAGGGAATTATCTCACATGGTTCATTTCATTTAAACATTATATGGATAAGTGGGGAAAAAAGGAATATTTCTAGTGGGATTTTATTGTCTTTTTACCGACAAGTTTAAAATCAAGAAATACAGATATGATACAACACCAACATAAAAGACATGTTATTTTCTAAAAATTAAGGATACGGACGACAATGACATGTTTATTAAAAACATACATTTTTTAAAATGTATATCATTTTTAAACCATAAAGAATTCAAAATCAACAAATTTATTTAATTTCATGCTTAAAAAAATTAGTTTGACGTATTTCGCTCCCAAATCTTATTATTTTTGTCATACATGCTCATGTTGACTTAGTATAAGTAAGAAGCGTTTGATTCACGTCTATCAAATGTTGGTCCTATTTTGAATTTGTACAACTTATATCTAATACATGTATAATATTAACAAGTATCTGAGACGTGTTCAACAAGTGTTGAAATGTCTAAATATTCGACGCATGTCGCATACCAACATATTAGAGAAACTAAAGTGTCCGTGTTTCGTTTTTTAAAAAAAATATGTCGGGTTGGGGGAAAGGAAAACAATTAACAAGAATTTTGAGGGTGATTTTTTCTTTGGATGTACTCAAAGCCTGCCATCACAAGACTGTTTTTGCACTCCCACTTTCTGCCCCACACTACCAACACTACCCCCACTTTCTTTTTCTTTTTCTACTCCTACCTTTTGTCAGACCCAAAAAAGCCCCTCATTTTGATCAAACCCACCCAAATTTAAAATTAAAAAAAAAACATTTAATTAAAATAAACCCCCATAATCATATTAGCAAAATAAAATAAAAGTTAAAAAAGTACAGTTTCTTTTTTCCGCTTAGTCGGCAACGCTCCACGACATGTCGTTCTCGAATATCCAATGACAGACTTCAATTTGACCAGGACCGGACCCAAGCGCCACGAATGCACCGTGCTCTGGGCCCCACGATGACGTGTCCATATGACAGATGGCAACCCCACGATTGATCTTTTCCTTCGTTTTCAGCCTCAAGATATCAGCTTCGTAAATACGGACTTTCGGGACTGAGTGACAGTAATACAGTAAGTACGGGTACAAACTCTGATGGCATGATACCGAACTCGTCAAATCTCCACCGTTGATTCCTTTCACTGTCCCGATTTCCACCTTCTCCCTTGACCCATTCACATTCGCTGTCGTCCTAGCCACCACGCGCCGCCCCAACACCGTCGTGGCGAAGTCTATCATGTCTTCTGCCGAACCAACGCACCGCTTCGTCTCGCCTGGGCTCGGCGCACGCTCGCATTCCCCTAGCGCGTTGGTGATCACGCGCTCCATTGTCGAACCATCTCGCGCGTGGAAGATTTCCTTGGCTTCTGAGATTCTTGAGGAGGAGAAGGGTAAATTTACCAAAATAGGCCTGGGAAGGAATGATCTCGGTGGCATTTTGTCTCTGATGTCCGGCATCACCATGACATTCCCCTGCTTCAATTCAGACTCTCTAAAGAATTTGCCCGGTTCTACCAATTTATTTACGTGAATGCCACTCCCCGTCGCCGTCGTGAAATTGCTGTATTCCGAAAACGATACGCCTTTCTGTGCGTACGTCGTGAAGTTCCGATCAACGCTGTAGCTTTTGAATCCCACCGTCGTTCGCCCGATCGATCCTTTACCGTATTCTGTGAATGAATCGTTTCCATGGTTGAAAGATTTTCCGTAATTTGCAAAGTTCACTCTCCCGGAGTTTGAATTCTTCGCGTACGACTGAAAACTGTCGTCGCCGACGTTCGCTCCGTTTCTGTAATTCGAGAATGTATCGATCTCCGAGTTTCCGCCCTTGCCGTAGTTCTTGAAGTTCGTGTGTGGATTGTTGCCGGAGACACCGTACCCCTTGAACGAATCATTCGCAGTCTTCCCTGACTCACCGTAGCCAGTGAATGTCGATGTGAGAATATTCGAGCCATCGGAGTAGCTACTGAATTCCTGCGGAACGCCATTGCCCTTCTTACCATAGCTCGTGAACGTCTGACTCCCGGAATTCGTCTCGTTTCCATAACCAGTGAACGAGAGCTTATGATTTCTGGAGTTCAAATCGTAAGCCGTGAAGCGGAGATTCGGCACATTGACGAGTTTATCATAGTTCACGAACTCACCAGAACCGCCCTTTGACTCAGTAGCATAACTAATGAAATTAGAGTTCGCCACATTACCATCCTCCGCGTAGTTCGTGAATCCTTCCTCGTGATTACTCGAGTTTCCGCCATAGCGCTTAAACGAGTGATCCGCCGTGTTCAACCCATCGGAATAATTCTTGAACGAGTCAGTACCACCGAGTCGAGCTCCGCCATAGTTCACGAAATTTTTGTTTCCATACAATTTGAAATCGGCGTCCTTCAAACGGGGAACGGAAATTTCCGTTTCGGAATCAAAGGAACAGAACAAATTGGCAGAATAACAGAATGATTCCAAACGAAACGAGAGTGAGCCTCGGGCGGCGTGCTGGGCTAGCACGGCGGCGTCGACGGCGGAGAGTGGCGAGGCTTTGGAGAAGAGAAAATCAGGCGGCGGAAGTTGGTTGGAGACATGGGAGTTCCAGTAGCGAAGCAGAGAAGCTTTGGCGGTGAATGGATTGGACTGTTGATGATCTGCAGAAGCAAACGAAACCTGTGGGAAAGAGGACAAGAGGATCAGTGGGAGAAAGAATAAAAACAGAAATGAGAATGAAATTGGTTTGTTTGTTAGTATGGAAATGGTTTCTCTTACATGGAAGAAAGAGAGGGACAGTTGAGAGAGGAGGAGGAAGAAGACGATATGGACCATTGTTGACGAGAGAGATGACAAACGGACAGAAAGAGGGAGGACTCCTATTTAAATCCAAAACACAAGGAAACTAAACTAAGGCTTACACAACCCTTCCTTTTGCTAAACAAGGAATTTTAGACTACTTTTCTAATATTGGAAAGAAATATATTTTCTCTGTCACAAATTATCACGTGATAAATTTTCTTTAATAATATTATTTTTTTTAACTGGATACAAAAAATGTGTAGCTTTAGTTGTACCTAAATTTTGCTCTTCTATATTTATAATTTCACTTTTTTTGATAATTAATTGTCAAAATTGGTATAGGTTTCACTTATGTTACGTGTAAAAATTGAAAGATATGTGTGATATATACCAAAGGAGGATTTATTATGGGCTTGAGGAAAATGACTTAATATTTAAATAATAAGTTAGGTCAATGATAAATTTGTCTTCTAACTCTCTCCAAATCTAAGTTCAAATCTCATTCATTACATTTATTTTTATAAAATTATATAAAGTTTGAATAAAATTTTTGGATTCACGATATCTATTATAATTCATATTATTTATGTAACTTGAGGATGTGGAAAATTTTGACTGTAAAAAAAGATCTAAAACAATATATGTTGAGATAAAAATGTATTGTATAACTCGAGAGATATTTTATATAATTTAACCAAATTTATAAGTATATGGTTAATTTTGATATAACCGGGTGAAACATTTCTTCCTTCCCAAAATTGATATTTGCCCCTTTGGTAAAAGAAATTATTTTACTTTTTTATTTAAGATATCAAAATATCGGTTTAAAATTTTAATTGTGAAAGACTCTGGAGTTTGGAAAAGTTAATACGATAAGCTAATAATTTCATTAGATACCGTAATCAATTAAATTCTCAATATCAAGTAATACATAGTTAGCAATTTTTTTTCAATTTTTTTTATTACAACAATTACGAGGAGATTGAACTTTCACCTTGTAGATATAGTTGACCGCACACAAATTTATTTATATTTTTTTAAAAAAAAACTTAAATTGATATAAATTATAATTATATTCTATATATGCCTTCCATCTAAAATTCTATGAGAGAAACTAGAAACATAATATTATTATAATTTCTATCACATTTACATAAATATTATAATATAAATATGTGTTTGTGCTATGAGATTACAATCTCCAATAATTTTCCAGGACTAGAAAAATAATTATTACATTACAAATAGGTAAGGATAGATTCAAATTTGGTGTATTAAATGAACACGTCACCTTAGTAACGAGCATTTATTTAATAAAAGAAATTATCGGCTAAGTTGTTAACTAATAGTATATAATTTTCATCGGTGAATTAAAATATTTGATTCTATATTAATTTACAAGTTATTATGACTTAATATATCATTCACATGGTTGTGCAATTATCGATTAATTTTTTTGTTATAAGGGTTGTAATTAATACAAATGTCAATTATGATTATTGTGGATTTTTTTTGGAGAAAAAAATATTTTATATCAATACATTAACACGTTCAAACATCTCTTCGAATTATATTGAAAATATATATATTATTAGATGATACAATACTAAATTTACCTTCACTTATCATCAATCTAAACTTCTAAATCAAGCGATGATTTAACCGATCTCTTTAAATACTAGATACATGCATGCATGCATATGTATTTCCTTCATAAATGATAATTTTGAATAACCCATTGTAAGGATATATGTGTTATGTTCGGCTGAGGGTCAACTAAATCCAAGGCAACTAAATTTTGAGTCAATTAGATCTTAATTTTTTGTCCATGAGAAACAAGAAAACTCCAAGTCCTTCTCCTTAACTCATGACTTCTTTCCCATCACACAATTTTAGATTTGTGATTTTGTCACTAGACATTTTTTTATTTGTTTTGCAAATCAAACTCTTTCCCAAATTACAAATTTGTTGTTGCTATCATATTAAGGATATGTGTATTTTTCCCTCTCGTAAGTTATATATGTATTTATTAATTGTATGAAAGACATAATTTAATCCAATAAACCCTATCAATAGACACAAATTTAAAAATCTGAGAACTAAAATTATAATTTAACTAAATAAACTCAAAATAAGTCGTTAACTTGTTTCGACTAATCAAACTCGCACCTTACTCGTTTAAGTTACAACAAATTCAACTATAAAACTTTTTTTTTTAATTAGTATAATTTATTCCTTAACCCTTTGTCAAGGGAGTTTCCTTTTTCATTCAATTATAATAATGATCATTGAGGGAAGAAAAAGAAACAATCTTATTTAGACAAATTGTCAACGAATACATTTGAAATTCAAACTCTTCTATCCAAGAAAGGGAGAAAAAGGAGAATTCCGTTGTAAATGAAGACAAAATAGAGCTAAATTAAAGGTTTTTGGCCTGGTGTGGTCCACTTTATATATATATATATATATTAATTTATAAATTTTATTTTTACCTTCCCTACATTCGTTTAGAGTAATTTATTTGTTTAATTAATATTTGCTTAATTATATTTCAATATTCCAACTGTCTCGACATATACAAAGGTTTTCTTATTAAAAAAAAAAAAAGAAGAAAAAAAAACTTATCCACTATTATGATTACATTTAATAAGCAGGTCAGATGAGGCAACAAAATTTAGAAAAAATTACTTTTTTTTATCTTAAATTTTGAAGAATATGTCTGATTCATCCCTAAATTTTAAAATATATTTTTTTAGTCCTCAAATCTATAAGAATATACTATTTCATTTTTGAATTTTTAAAATACACCATTTTAGTCTCTAAATTTTCAAAAATTGATTTAAAAAGCCTCTAAAGTAACTTTATACTGTTATTTTGAATAATTATATTACATTTTAAATTAGAAGAATAGTTTTAAAAAATCGCATTTTCTCCATAACTATTTTTTTTTAATTTTAAATATCTTATAATTATTTTAAATAAAAAAACCAAACAAAAAAATACTTCAAACACTTTTTAGACCTATTTATATAAATTTGAGGACTAAAAAGATATATTTTAAAGATTCAGGGACCAAATAGACCTATTTTATAAATTTGGGATTAAAAAGGTATATTTTTAAAATTTAGAGACCAAATGTACATATTTTTCAAAACTTAAGAAATAAAAAGGAATTTCCACTAAAATTTACTATGAAAAAGAAAAGAATAAGATACATTTAACACATTTATTAAACTTCTGCCTAGACTTTTTGCTTATTTTGTGAAAACCACATCATCTAGCTAAAAGCCCCATACATTAATGTGAGTAATATTGTTGTTTCTAGTTCAAAGGTAATGGATTTGAAGTATGGATGTAGATATAGATATAGTTATTAATTTTCACATTAATTTATATTTATGTTATATAATTCTAAAAAATAAATACAACTGTTACAATTAAAAGTGTTTTTTTTAATAGTCAATTCAAGAATAATTCAATCTATCATTTTTTTTTTTTAAATTGAAAGTTTAATCTCTCACTCTCATATATATTATATAACTCGAGAGTGCAGTTTTGAAATGATTAAAAATTATTTTTGTAATATTTTTTATGATTTAAAAATCAATTTGTATAAAATGACACATTATACTTAAAATTTTAACCATGTGATCAAGAGTATTAAAAACCAGTTTTAAGAAGCTAGAATAGTTAATAGAACTGTTGACTAAAGTATCTTTAGAAAAACCACTACCAAAGACCCATGCATAAATACCCAAATACTTAATTACAAGTCAAAATATGGTTTTTTTTAATTAATTAATTTTAATAAATGGAATTGAGTAGGGTTATCTGAATCAACCCACAAAATAGTTATATGGGGTTGCGAACTTGCTGAAGCATAAATAATAAACTACTTATTATTATAAAATCTAATCCATAATTTATTAACCTAATCTAATTCAACCTAAACTGTTTGAATACAAGGGATAAAAGAATAATTTTTAAAATTATCCAACTTTCTGCACAGTGTGGGCTACTAATTTTATAAAAAGGAAAAATTGCAAATACCATTTAGAGTAAAAATTGAGTCCTCGAACTTATACAATTATTAAAATTTGATCATCAAATTTATAATAGTTGAGGAAATTAGACCTCTAAATAATAAAAACTTATTTGAAGATTCAATTACTATGATTTTTATTTTTTTTTTCATTTTGATCCTTAAACTTTCAAAAAGTGACCATTTTGATCCATTTTTAAAAATGAAGTAAAAGTAAAAATAAAGGGATCAAGATGGTAATTATTTTAAAGTATAACAACCAAAATGAACATTTTGAAAGTATATATACAACCAAACTCGAAAGTATATAAACTAAAATAAGTATTTTGAAAGTATAGAAATTAAGATAAAACTAAACAAAAACTCAATGACCAAAGTAGTATTTAAACTTTTTTTAAATGGGACCGTTATAATATAACAATCAAGTTTAAAGTATTATTAGTTATAGCGTAATCCAAAATAATTTATAAATGCAATAAAATTTAGATCTAACTCTCGTCAATGAAGTCTATCACTAATAAGAATCTATAAACTTTATATATTTATAATTCTTTAGAAAAATTGCTATAGAGTTAATTATATTTTCTAAAAGTCCTACCAAGGGAATTCTCTTATTAAATTATCAACTTTCTGTACATTGTGGGCAACTATATAAATATAAAAATAAAAATAAATAAAAGGTTAATTAAAGGAAATGATGTGGACTGTCTAATTTAAATAGAAAGTTGAAAGAGATATATAAAAGAAAAGAAAGGAATAAAAGAAGAAAATGTAAAACGACATGACGAAGGAAACAGAAGAAGAATAATTAGGTTGGGGCGTCGCTTTGCTTCAGAACTGAAAAAAGGTAAAAAGGGAATTGAATTCAGTGAGGAGTGAGGAGACGGTTCGTTTTTTTTTTTTTTTTTTTGGTTGGATAACAAATAAAGTAAATTAATGAATACCTGAAAAAGCTTCCACAAGGTGTTTCCTTCCTCCCCCACTCGCCTTCTGCACCTTCGCCACAAGTATTTTGCTCCCTCCTCCACCCCCCACACATATCCATCTTTTTAATACCTAGGCGTCACATCAACAATGGTCGAGAGAATACTATATGAAAAAAGTCTCTTCGTATCAAAGAATCATCATGAGGGATCCTTTTATTTTAAAATTGTAGTTTGAGAAAAATTATTAACAGAATCTAGTAGTCTTGAAAATATTTAGAAAAATGTGGTAGTTTGGCAGGGCAGAAGGTCGAGGATTGAAGACTCGATCAATTAATATGAAAAAATGATATATTTTATTAACGAAAATATGTCAAGAGTTGAAAACTCGACCAAAGTGCGATTGACTACACTAATTAAAGACATGTTGATCGAAACTCGCCTATGCCAATGTCTTATCACATCCAACAACAAGAGCTTTTTATCCCTCGCTCCCACTCCCTTTCAACACGCTTTCAACAATGTCTTCGTTGAACTGCTCTTCCTGTTTTTTATTTACTTCTCACCGTCTTCTTTTCCTATTTTTGTCTTTGGTTGAACTTCTCTTCCGGCCTTTTCTTTACTCTTCACTATCTTCTCTTCCCATTTTTTCTCTACTCCAAAGTAACCTAACCACTCCACCCCACAAATATTCTCTCTTAGTTGGATTGCTCAAGTTGTGAGGTTTGTATTTACTCGGCTATATTCCTATAAATCTAAAATAATTATAAATTTTATCATTCTTATATTATATTACTTTTTTTTAATAGTTTTTGTTGTTGTTTAGGAAGCATTCCTATTTTTTTTAAAAAAAAAAAAATTAATAAGTTATAGTTCCATATTCTCATATTATGCCTTTTTTTTTTTTTTTTTTTTTTTTTTTTTAGTTTTTGTTATTGTTTGGATAACAAATAACAAAAATTGAGGGACGGTTGTCACTTTTGAGAAGTTGAATTTGTGAGTCTACCTTTTATTTACTACTAGTTTTTTTATATTTATATTATGTACCATTTTATTGTTCTCATATAAAATAGTAGTTGAATTCAAGAATATTTTTATATATTAATGTTAGGAGTTTGTTTTCTTTCTATAATTTAATGTTCTTATTTATATTATGCTAGATCTATCATGTTAATATTTTCTTTTACATTTTAAATAATATTAGATTTTGTTAATATTAGAGTTTTTAACATTTGGCTTTTCTTTCTTTCTTTTTTTTTTTTTTAAAAAAAGTCTAGTATAAGAGTTATTTTTTACTACAATGTTAGTAATTTGAGTGATTTTTTTTATTGTATTTAGATAATATTAGATTTTATTAGTATTAGCCACCACAAGAAATCCGGAACTTTGATGTCGGTTAAAAAAAACTAAAAAATTGATATATAAAGTCGGTTTTCTTAAAAAAAAAAAATTGATCTTTAATGTCGGTTTAAAATCGACATTGTAGGTATACCTATCATGTCGGTTTTAAACCGAAATTGTAGTGAAAAACCCCTCCTTCATATCTAAAAGCCTTTTTCTCTCTCCTTCTCACAAATTACATTTCTCACTCAAACTCTCCCCAAAACTCTCTTGGTCGTCATGCCTTCAATTACCTCTACCAATTCACCGATCTCACCATCGTATGTCCATCAGCTTTGCTTCTCTTGCCACCATGCTTCTGTCAGTTCCAGCGTGATCGGCTGTGTATTTCGTCACTTCTAGCTCGAGTTCTGCATGTGTTTGTCAGCTCCACCAGGTTCGTCATTTGTTCGTTATCTCTGTTGTGCATTCTAGATCCATCGTGGGTTTGGATGAGATCATTCTTCCATTGTGCATTCTATCACTTCCGAGCTTGAGCTTTGTCGTTTGCTCCACCTTTCGTTCCGCTCAGATCTGTTCTTGCTTTGTCGTACTTCTAGCTCTGATTTCTACCCAGATATGTTCATGATCTATTCCGATCTTCGAGCTTTGCTCAGATTTATTCCAATTTTTTTATATTAATTTATTATATTGTTGGGATTGGTGTCCAAATTCTCCCGGAGTCTTGTTGTTTGTAATTATACACATTGTTTTATGAATGAAATAACTGTTATTTCATTATGGTATTTACTCATATCCAATAAACAAAGCTACATGGTTATCTTATGTAAACTTAAGCATGTATATGTGATATACAAGTGGATCATGCATTAAGTGATAACCTAAATAGGTCTGTAGTATAAGGATTAAGGTGGGATACCTGATCTTGGTGATACTACGGATACGACCCGCTTTGTAGAGGTTTGCAAGTGTTGTAAACTACTACAGATGGCAGATCTTGACCATTCATGTGGAGACATGCGAGTAGTGGTGTCCTATACAAAAAGTTTGTATAAGACTGGACCACGAGATGACTAGACTCTATATATAACAACATTGATATTAGAGACTTACATCTCACCTAAACGACCATAGGTGACACGACCTCAATCCTGAGTGTTTCAGGAACTCCTGCCTTTGAGGGCGGTCCTTTGATTAGTATGGATGAGAGCGGCCAAATTGCCAACTCAACTTGCCTACCTTTTTGGGGACTTGTCTGATCTCGGAGCTGGGAACTCAATATACAAGATGAAATTCACTCCTTCCCCGAAGCAGGGGTAAGTAGAGAGATTGCTCTCTTAAGAGCTGATTCTGGGGCTTGAACATAGCGACCATAACTTCTCTTTGGAAGAGAAGACTCAGTCATAGTAAGACTATAACTTATGTTCGTTAGAGGGATCAGTGATACTTAAGGAGTTTGATGTAACTATAGGGGCATAATGGTTATTGGTCGGGCTATACCTACGAGCGATCTATTAAGATGGACACATAATATATCTGTGGTAAGAAGAGTTCAGCTGTCGGTCTTTAGTGAAGTGTCTGACAGTTAACGGATGATGGATCCCGTGACTAAAGAGTTTAGTCAGTTATTCACGTACCATTGGAGCTTCGAGCTACAAGTCCATGAGGTCCCTTTGGTAACTTAATGGATTCAGTTGAGGATCAGTTCTTGGTGTTGATTTGAAATGTTCAAATTGACAAGAGTAATTCAATTATATATGATATGATCGGTATGATGTATGAGATACATCTAGTGGAGGATTAATGTAAATGAGATTTACATTAAGTACCATGGAATAGAAAAAGAGCTGTGGTTTATATGTTTCATGAGATGAAATATTAAAACTATAGGTTATAAATATAATATGGTAAGTTAGTTATCATATATATATATAATAATAATATTAATTATTGGATAATTAACTCTTTTTCTCTAATAATCAATTGAATAGGAGGCTATTGGTGGTTTCATGGTAACCGTGAGATAAAAGGAAAAAATGTTTTCCTAATTTTAGTAATGTTGAAAATTGTTGTTTTGAGATTTTCCAATCTCGGAAAAATACTCACAAGAAGTTGTCAAGTAAATTGGATTAGCTTAGATTAAGATAAACGATTGTGGAGTGTTAGTAGGCGACAGACACTCAGCCAAGCGATGAGCTAAACGATCGCATAGCTTTTGTTAGACAATTGTTTAGCTTTTCCTAAACATACAATTTTGTCCCAATCAGTTTTTCCCCACGATTGGCTCATTAGGGCGGGACTCTAGAATCTAAAATGAGGGGTTATACTTAGAAGAAAATGTTAAGCTGGTTAACAATTTTTGGACAGAACAATGATGACTAATATTTACAGGAACAAGGAGTTGTTCTGTATATTGGTTGAGATGATCTCATTTTAGTGAAGGGGTACCTGATCACCCTACGATGACTTTTACCCTGCCTCACTGAAATATAATTGCAAAATAGATGTCACATATGGTGCATTAAATTATTTTGCTAGATTTGATTGGTTTTTTCACTTGAGTAATACAAGGATACAAATATAAATAAATTGTATGTTTCAACAATTTTTCCAAAATGACTTCCACAACATTAAATATCTTCGTCGTCGACAAATGAACTGGCAATAATTACATCATCTAGAAAAACACTAATAATACAATTTTGATCACCGATGATTTGAGATTTGTTTTGGTAGAGGAATATCCTCCAATCCCAACTCAAAATGTCGTTTGAAACATTCGGTAGGCATACAAGCGCTGGGTAAAGGAAAATGAAAAGGCCCAAATGTATATCTTGGCAAGCCTTTTGGAAGATTAGCCAAGAAGCATGAGCCCATGCTCACTACCCATGAGATCATGGAGTCCTTGTGGAAAATGTTCGAACAACCGTCCACTCAGCTCAAGGTTGACGCTCTTAAATTCATATTCAATGCCCGTTTGTAGTAGGGGTCCTCTGTATGAGAGCAAGTTCTCAACATGATGGTCCACTTTAATATGGCTAAGATGAACGGGTCTGTCATTGCCGAGGTCAGTCTTGTTAGCTGAAGGAAATCTAAAATAGAGATCCAGTTAGCGGAAGTGGATCGTTCCAAATCCCATTGAGAAAGAACACAAACAATTATAGTCTAAACGAAACAAATTATGCATATACTATAAACTACAACATGCTTATTATAAAAAAACAAACAAGAGATAGAGTATGCAAACCTTTGAAGAACCTTTCTTCAAGTATCCTTCGATCGTTCAACAACTCAATCAGAACACGATCTCAATGAACGGAACAGCCAACAACATGAACTGATGATTCCTCGATCACTAATGAGTCCAACTCGATCCTGAACCTCGAATTGAACAGGGACACCAACACAAGTGTTACCTTGGTATTCTTGGTATGAGAATCCAGGAGTTGTGGGCTTTGTATGATTTTGGATTGAGGAAAGCAGGGGGTAGACGATCGAGTAAGTGGGAGATGAATGTTGTCTATCGTATAGACGAAGTACTCGATCGTTTAGAGAGATGATGCCTATCGTATAGACTTTGCTATTCAATCGTGTAGCAACGAGTAAATGAGTAACTAGTAAACTCATAACTCGATCGTGTATGCTCTTTATGCTATAGTTTAGTAAAACCCTTTTACTTGATAGCCTTTCTGTGAGATAATTCCGAATGAATCATCATTTTAATTTTGGAAAACCATTTTCCTTTTATCTCATAGTTACCATCAAACTTCCAATAATCTCCCACTCAATTCGGTTATTAGAGAAAAAGAATAATTAATTATCATATAATTAATATGTTATAAATAAATATAATAACCAACTTATCATATTATATTTATAACCTATAGTTTTAATATTTCATCATATGAAACATATAAACCATCGTTCCTTTTCTATTTTATGGTATTTAACATAAATCATATTTATATTAATTCCTCCAATTAATGTATCTAATACATCATATCAATTATATCACATATAATTGAATTTCCTCTTTTTAATTTGAACACTTCAAATTAACTCAAAATTTGATTCTCAACTTGAACCCATTGAGCTACCAAGGGGACCTCATGGACCTGTAGCTTGAAGCTCCAACGATACGTGAATAACTGATTAAACTCTTTAATCACGAGATCCACCATCCATTAACTGTTGGTCACTCTACTAAAGACTGATAGTTGCATTCTTCACACTATAGATATATTTCTGTGTCCATATGACCAATCAATAATGCGATGACCTTTCACAAATTGCTCGTAAGTACAACTGGACCAATTTACTATTTTTCCCCTATAGTTACATCTAACTCCTTAAATACTACAGATTCCTCTAATGAACAATAAGTCATAGTCCTACTATGACTGAATCCTCTCTTCCCAAGAGAGGGTGTGACCACTATGTTCAAGACCACGGAATTAGCCCTTAAAGGAGTAATTTATCTACTTACCCCTGCTTCGGGGAAGGAGTGAATTTCGTCTTATGTAGCTGAGTTCCTAGCTCCCCAATCAGACGAATCTCCAAAATGGTAGGCTTGTTGAGTTGGCAATCTGACCACTCTCACCCATACAAATCAAAGAACCGCCCTCATAGGCAGGAGTTTCCAACTCACATAGGATTAAGGTCGTGTCACATACAGTCATTTTAGTGAAATGTAAGTCTCAATTATCAACGTTATATAAAGAGCCTAATCATTTCATGGTCTGGTCTTATACAAACTCTTTGTATAGGATACCCCCTCTCGCATGTCTCCACATGAATGGTCAGGATCAAACCATTTTTAGCACTTTACAACACTTGCAACATCTACAAAGCGGGTCGTATCCGTAATGTCATCAGGATAAGGTATCCCTCCTTTATCCATCTACTACAGATCATTTAGGTTATTATTTAAGACATGATCCACTTGTATGTCTCCACATACATGCTTAAGTTACATGAAATAACCACAGATCTTAGTTTATTGGATTTGAGTAAATGCTTATAAAATAACATTTATTTTATTAATAACAATATGTTTCACAAAGTGTTTACAAACTATGAGACCACCAAGAGAATTAGGACACTAATCCCAACATTAGCTTCATCCTAGAAATTTTACCTGAAAGTTTCCTACAGTTCCATACCAATGCTGTTATGAACATGATTGACTACAACCTCACCACCTTGCTCAACGAGTTGCAGACTTATTTTTTTTCTTATTTTTTTCTTATTTTTTTATGCAATGTCTAAAGCTAGCAAGGTTGAAAATGAATACCGCACCCCCAAATTTAAATGCAGCAATGTCCTCACTGCTGATAGACTGAAGGAATTTATGCGATGCTCTTAGGAAGTTTTGTAAAAGTCAGTTTGAAAGAAAGCTGGTGGACCACTAACTTCTAGAAATATTTCAAGAATTGACAGTCCTAAAATTAAGTTGATACTAGTGCATGCGATGAGAACTAGAGGTATGCGTTTCATCATTGAAATCATAATTGGTATGGAAAAACAATGCGATGACTAACTAAAGTAATCAACTTTTACTGATTACGCCGACTAAAGAGGATGCGATGATAAAATTATCAAAGTTAAAGACGAGATACGATTGTGCAAAATTTGGAATAAACAAAGTCCAAATATACAACCCCCAAATTTTCTCTGTCTCTCACATCATTTGTGATCGCATCCTTCTTTGCGGCGAGCCGATTTCTTCGATTGCGATGGCGGAATGAACTAATCGCATTTTTCAGTTATCGTGTAGCTCCCCCGCAATCATTCATCACAATCGTTACAAAAAAAAACATTGAGAGGGTAAAAAATATAAAAGACAGAGTTTACAAAATTTCTCTCCTTTCGTTTTTTTTTTTTTTTGGAGATAAGGAGTAAAAAGGATATAGAAATGATAACGGATATAAAAAGGTAGATTTGAGTTCATGAGCTGAAGATTTCAAAGGATACTTAAAAAAGATTGCATCCCTGATGAGTTTGAATCGTATGATTGCGCTGAGACTGCCGACTTCTTCTTTAGTCAGAATTCCTCAGGTCCACAGAGGTTTTCTCGTGATGCAAGTCTTCTCCGTGATATATTTTGACTCTTTGCCCGTTGACTTTGAATGCGTTGGTCCCATCCTCATTGGATAAGTCAACCGCTCCATGCGGGAATACCTCTTTGATTATAAAAGAACCAGACCATCGTGATTGTAATTTTCTGGGAAAAAGTCGTAGTCGAGAATTGTACAACAAGACCTTCTGTCCGACTTGGAGATTCTTCTCGCATAGTTATTTTTCATACCAACGTTTTGCGCGCTCTTTGTAGATTTTAGAATTCTTATATGCTTGAGTTCTCCATTCATCCAGTTCGACCAACTAAAGTTTCCTTCCCTCCCCTGTAGTCTTCAAATCAAAATTAAGCTTTTTCACTACCCTCATTGCTTTATACTCCAACTCAAGCGGTAAGTGGCATGCCTTTCCAAACATTAGCGCATTCAGGGACATGCCTATAGGTGTCTTATAGGCGGTCCTGTATGCCCACAAGGCATCGTCTAGCTTCATTGCCCAGTCTTTGCGTGAAGGCTTGACCACCTTCTCTAATATCAGCTTGATTTCCCTATTGGACACTTTAGCTTGACCATTTGTTTGTGGATGGTATGTGGTGGCTACCTTATGGTGGATATTATACTTGAGCAACAATTTGTTGATGATGTTATTAACAAAGTGAGAGCCTTCATCACTTATTATGGAACGTGGAGTGCCAAAACACGTGAAAATATTTTTTCTCAAGAACATGGAGACTACCGCCGCATCGCTTGCAGTGCACGACACCGCTTCTACCCATTTTGAAACATAATGGACGACTAATAGAATGTATTTGTGACCATTGGATGGTGAAAATGGTCCCATAAAGTCTATGCCCTATACGTTGAATAACTCCAATTATAAGATGATATTCATGGGCGTCGCATTCTACCATGAAATGTTTCCCTTGCATTGGCACCAGTCTCATTTCATTGCATAGTCTCTTGCGTCCTTGAATAAAGTTGGCCAAAAATATCCACTTTGTAACACCTTTGCTGCTGTGGGTTGGCCTCCAAAGTGTCCACCATATGGTGAGTCATGGCATTGCAGTATGCGTTGGTGAGTAGCTTCTGGTATGCATAGGTGCAAAATCTGGTCTGATCCACTCTTGAAAAGATTTGGCTCATCCCAATAATATGATTTACATTCATGTCTAAGCCGCCTCTTTTGGTGGGTTGTGTAGTTCTCAGGAAATTGTTCACAAACCAGGAAATTGACCACGTCTGCATATCATGGTAACTCTTCAATTTTAAACAGCTGCTCATCTGGGAAAGTTGCGCTCACCTCCGACTGGTTGCGGTCGACTTTCGGATTTTCTAATCTTGATAGGTGGTCCGCAACCTGGTTCTCCGTCCCTTTGCGATCAATGATTTCCATGTTGAATTATTGAAGGAGGAGAACCCATCGAATTAACCTCGGCTTTGCATCTTTCTTTGTCATTAAATATTTGATTGCCAAGTGGTCATTGTGAACGATCACTTTGGATCCAAGAAGGTAAGCTCTGAATTTCTCCAGCGCAAAGATCACCGCAAGAAGTTCTTTTTTTGTGGTAGTGTAATTTGTTTGGGCAGAGTTCAAGGTTCTACTCGCATATGCGATGGGGTGTAGCATTGTTTTCTTCTTTTGCGCTAGCACTGCCTCCATCGCATAACCGCTTGCGTCGCACATCAACTCGAATGGCTTCATCCAGTCCGATGCGACTAACATAGATGTGGTTATTAATGTGTTCTTTAGTATCTTGAATGCGTTGAGGCATTGTTCATCAAAGTCAAACGTTCATTCTGCCTCCAGCAACGCACTCAATGGTCGCGCAATCTTTGAAAAGTCCTTCACGAAACGTCGATAAAATCCTGCATGTGTGAAATCCAGAACTCATTTCCCCTTATAGCATAAAACAAAAGGAGTTAACTAAAAGTTAAATCCTAGGATAAAGGATAGGAAGATCCCTAAGTGGTGAAAAAGATTTAAGTACTTTGGAAAGGAACCCTAAATGGTGAAGATGTGGCTAAGTATAACCCTACTGTGAAATTGATAAGTGTTGGAATAGGCATTACTATGCGTTGGACATAAAATCTTGGAAAGATTACTTGGGCAAAGGGAGAAGTTGAAGTAGGGTCAAGAGTGACGCATGCCTTGGAGGTTAGACCAACGCATTAGGCTCGACGGATGTGTTGCATACATTGGACGCGGTGGAATGCGTCTATACAGCTGAAGGTGATGCGTTGGTGGTGGTATGCGGCTGAAGGAAGAAAGTTGAAAGTGATGCGTTGAAAGGTTGGGATAGCACGAGGGTCGGCAGTGCAAAGGGCATGCAGACGCAAGGAGATGCGAGGACGCGGGGCAAGGCAGGCACTAGAGGGTGGCATACGTAGATGCCAAGCACCCATGCGTCGATGCCCAGTGCCCATGCTAAGCGATCTGTGCGTCGATGCCAAGCACCCATGCGGTGATGCCGAGCGAGCTATGCATCGAGGACGAGTGACCATCCTATGCATTGGTGGTGGCTAGCTCTTGCGATGGTTAAGGCTTGCGGTGACTAAGTGAGTTAGGTTGCATTGTAGAAGATGCAATGGTGGTGAGTTGAAAACCAAGTGGAGCCAAGGGTTTCTATGCGTTGATTATAGACTATGCGTTGATGGCCTACAATGCATTGATGGCATACTATGCGTTGGACATCCAAGGGTTTGTGGACGCATATGAAGCATGAGCTCATATGGAGGACGTCATCAAACATGTGGCTTCTTGGGAAGAAACCTTAAGCCTTAAGAAATTGAGGTGGTTGCATAAGAGGACATGCAACATTAAGCCCCATGCGTTGGCTATGTAGGAGAAGGACTCCTAAAGTTGTGTTGATTAAAAGTTGCATTGATAATGTGAGGAAGAAACACTTGGATGAGGAGGTGTTGACCTTAGAGAACCTTTGGACGCCTATAAATAGGGCTAAGGACTTCAGATGAGAACTCAATTCTCTTCAAAGGACATAAAGAAGAGTGTATTGGGAGGAGGCTATGCGTTGATGGTAAGACCATGCGTTGGTCAAGAGATTCCAAGAGGAGAGATGTTGTCAGACAGAAAGGTCAGAAAGTAGCATCAATTTGGGGGGAAGAGTTCTCCCAGAATACTCGTGTGTTTGATGTAATTCTAAATCCATCTGAAAGCTAAAAGAGTCTAGTTTTCGTGGTGGGGCTGCCAAAGAAGAAGCTCTTAGGAATTGGGCTGGAGAAGGAGGACAAGACCAAGGGGTAGGCTATCGGGTAAGCTTTGACCAGTTTTAAAGATTTGAATATTCGGGTCAAATCACGGGGATTTCTGAGCTCAGATTTTAGGGTAAGCTTTATGAGATATTTTAGAACATATTTGTAGAAGAAAGTAACTCGAGATAAGCCTAGAATTATGAGTAGGTTGAGCTTTAATTTGAATCTGGAATTTAGGGTTCAAAAGAGGAGCCCGAGAAGACCAAGGAACTTCTAGAGAGAAAAGTTCCTAAAACGACCAAGATGAGTGGTACTTTCCTTTAAGTCTGAAGCATATCTTTTAGAATAATTTATATATGCTTAGGTTATGAATGATTATCTAGCATAAGAATGAGATTATGTGATCGAGATGGTCAGGGGGTCAATAGACCTAGTGCCTGATCCCGTAAGCAAAACCTCACACGATGGTCAGAGGACACGAGATATCTAGTTCCTGAGCCTGTGGGAGGGTCCTCGTATGGGATGGTCAGAGGGCCGATGGGCCTAGCTTCTGAGCCCACGAACAGGGAGCTATGTGCACATAGGAGACAGAGGAAACGTAAAGAATAAACGTTGTATCTAGTAATAATTATCTATCTACCGTGTGTGTAGGTAGACAACATACTCATCCTAGTTAATTATCAGTTTAGTTATCTACCGTGCGCGTAAATAGAAGTTGAGACTAGACTTGTTTAAAGCGAAGGTTTGAATGTAACCTCATATCTATGATATGCTTGTTATTTATGAGTTGAAATAGACTTTAGAAGTTGCTTACCACTCACTGAGCTTTGTGAAGCTCATTTTGTTATTTCATGTTTTTCTTCCCAGGTAGTGAAAGGTGAGGAGTTCTAGGGTGCTGCTAAGGTCAAAGTCTGCCGCATGCCATAGTTACACTTTCTGAGAGTTTTACAGTTGTTATTGTAAACTTCGTAGTTAAGTCTTTGAGTTGTATAAACATTATATTGTTGTAATAAAATGGGCCTAATTAAATTATTTGTTGGTTGCCTCATTGACTTAATCAGTTGATTGTTAAATTTGTTCATTGGAATCAGAGTTATTTCTGCAAGAGTTATTAGGCAGTAAGTGTCAACAAAAGGGTTGATAACTGTTGTACAGTCACGCCCTTTCCTAGGCTCGGAGGGTAGTCTGGGGCGGGGTGTGACAGCATGCCCCAGGAAGCTCCTCATAGCCTTCAAATTTGCTAGAGGTGGGAGCTTTTCAATGGCCTCAATCTTCGCCTTATCCACCTCCAGCCATCCTTGAAGACTTTGTGCCCGAGCACATTACCTTCCTTCATCATGAAGTGGCACTTTTCCTAGTTCAGCACAAGGTTCGTCTCTTTACATCTTCTCAGTATCTTTTCCAAATTATTTAGACAGACTTCAGATGTTTTCATATACACCGAGAAGTTTTCCATAAAAATTTCCACTGAGTCTTCAAAATACTCAGAGAAGATGGCCATCATACACCTCTGGAACATACTCGACGTATTGCATAATCCGAACAACATGCGTCGAAAAGAAAACATCCCATAGAGGCTGGTGAATGTGGTTTTCTCTTGGTCCTCAGGAGTAATCATGATTTGGTTATAGCCTGCATATCCATCCAAAAAGCAGGAGTAATCATTTCCTGCTAGGCGATTTAGCATCTGGTCAATAAAAGGCAAGGGGAAATGATCCTTCTTCGTCACTGCATTCAGTTTGCGGTAGTCCATGCAAATCCGTCAGCCAGTGACGGTCCTCATCGGTATGAATTCATTATTTGCATTTGGGACTACTGTCATCCCTCCTTTTTTTGGCACACATTGCACGGGGCTGACCCACGTGCTGTCAGCGATTGGATAAATGATGCTTGCGTCCAACCATTTGATTATCTTCTTTTTTACGACCTCCTTCATTGCAGGGTTTAGTCTGCATTGATGTTCGATCGATCCTTTTTTATTCTCCTCGAGACATATCCTGTGCATGCAATATGCAGGGCTGATTCCTCTAATGTGTGCTAGCGTCCATTCTATTGCTTTTGTATAGTTTTTCAGGATGCTCAGCAGCGCATTTTCTTGATCTTCTTGAAGTGCAGAGGAAATTATTACTGGTAGCATATCATTTTGCCCTAGAAAAGAATACTTCAGGTGGTTTGGCAAGGTTTTCAACCCGACTGTCGGTGGTTGTTCCAAGGATGGTTTTTGTGCTTTTCTCTCTTCATTCAACGTCAGTTTTTCTTCTTTGGTTGATGTTTCCACGATCGCATTGCAGGTTACTATTGATGCGGTCACATCCCCTTTTTCATCTTCATCTTTAGACTTTTCTTCTTCATACAAACTGGGTTCATTGTCGGAATCTGTTAGGTCTTCTTCTTCTAGATACTTCATGGCTCTGATAATATCAAACCTGATCTTCTTCCCGTTCATGCTCAGTGTGATCTCTCCCTTGTACACATCAATCTGAGCGTAACTAGTGGATAAAAATGGTCGTCCCAAAATTATGGGTACATCCCTGTCTACTCCATAATCGAGTATGATGAAGTCTGCTGATAAGATAAATTTGTCAATCAAGACCATGACATCCTTCACCCTCCCTTCTGGATGAACAAGGGACCTATCAGCTAGATGGAGAGTCACCGTCGGGGTGCCAGCTGCCCCACATTTAGCTGCTTAAAAATTGAAAGGGGCATTAAGTTGATACTGGCCCCGAGATCGCAAAGTGCTTGACTAATATATATCCCGCCAATTGAGCAGGGTATTATGAAACTTCCGGAGTTGCGCATTTTTGGTGGAATAATGATTTTTGAACTTTGCGTTAATGCCACCGTTGCGAACTTATATGTGCTCCTTTCCTTCATCACCATGTCCTTCAGAAACTTCGTATACTTTGGCATTTCTTCAATCGCTTCAGTGAAAAGGATGTTGATATGTAACTGTTTCAGCATGTCCATGAAGCGATGATGTTGCACTTCATCATTTTTCTTCTTCTTGAGTCTCTGAGGAAATGGTGGTAGCTGTATTTTCACGGTTCCCTGTTCCATCGACTTAGAAGTGGATGCAATTTTCAGTTGCATCGTCTTATGCTCTTCTGGTTTCTCTTGAGTTAGCGGGGTCTGTGGTTCCATCGCAACTGGAATAGTCCGGNTCAGTTGCATCGTCTTATGCTCTTCTGGTTTCTCTTGAGTTAGCGGGGTCTGTGGTTCCATCGCAACTGGAATAGTCCGGCTTGGCTCCTTCTTCTCTTCCCCTACTATCTTTTTGCTTCGTAAAGTCACAACTTGACATTGCTTCTTTCCCGTACTCCTTGAGTTGCGCGGGAGCTCAGTTGAACTCAGCAACGCCCCTTGCGGTCTACTTTTGAGTTCGCCCGTAATCTTTCCTATCTAAATTTCAAGATTGCGGACAGACGTCGCTTGATTCTGGAGTACTGTTTCATTCTTCTCAATATACTGTTTAAGTAAGCTCTCTAGAGATAAAGATTGCAGTGCTTGCGAACTGCTAGCTTAATTTTATGGTTGACCGTTTGTTCGCGGGAAAAATCTTGGTGGCCCTTCTTTTTGCGCCATCGATTGAAAATTTTGTTGTTGATATTTTTATGCGAAATTAAGGTGGTTTCTCCACCCAGGGTTATAAGTATTGGAAAAGGATTATTCTTCACGAAGTAAACAGATTGTGGATTTCTCGGACACTCTTCCATTGGATGGGCTTTTCCGCAAGTGGCACAACTTGCTCTCGTTTGATCGATTGCATTGACCTGCCCCCTATGCGTTCCTAGGTTACTAATTGCGATTCCTTGTATTAAATTCATCACCGCATTCATTTGGTTTTGTAGGGATGCGATGGCCCTATTACTTGGGTCACTATCTTTAATTCTCAGTCGTTGATCGCTTTCTCTTCAGTCTTCGTGATTCTTCGAAATGTGATCAAGTATATTCTTAGCCTCATCGTATGTCTTGTCGAACAGACCTCCAACTTTTGCCACATTGGAAGCCGTCTACGACGTAGGGTTCAAACCGTGATAGAAGATTTCCATTTGGAGACAATCGGGTAAGCCATTGTGCAGACAATCTCGCACCTGTCTTTTAAACCTCGCCCAGGCATCACTGAGCGATTCGTCGATATCTTGTTCAAAATTAGTAATCAACTTCCTCCTTCTTGCGTTCTCTGTCGAGGTACTTCTTCATGAACTTCTCAACTACTTGTTCCCACGATGTGATCTCCCTTGGTTCGAGAGAATAAGCCCATTTTCGTGCTTGGTCACACCGCGAAAATGGAAACAACATTAGTCGAACCTCCTCAGCGGAGATGTTTGGGAACACAAACGTATTGCAGTTTTCAATAAAACTCCGGAGATGGGCGTGCGGATCCTCGCCATGCCTACCGCCAAACTGTCCGGCAGTCTGAATCATTTACAGCATAATCGGCTTCATCTCGAACCTCGATCCGTCCAGGGCTGGCCTCATGATTCCTGGTGAGAAATCATAAAGGTTGGGTGAGGCATAGTCCTGGATGGACCCATTGCGGTCGTTCGCCAAGAGAATGAGGTTCACCATGATATTATTTGCGTTCGGTCCTTTGTCTTCCAGTTGGTCTGCCATGTTGGGATTTCTCTCTTGTTGTCCGCGGTTGCTTCTTCTTCTTCTTTGGAAAGTTCTCTGAATCTCTGGGTGGTAATTGGGCCCTGGAGCTTGTCCTTTGCTCATACGATGCCCACTTTTTCCCTTACCAAAGAAGAAGTAGTGTACAGAGATGGAAAGCTTCAAAGAAAATCAAAAAGTTATCGTTAGTGCAATATGTATTGCCGTAGTCCCCGACAATGGTGCAAAAAACTTGATGCGTTGTGAATATGATGAAATAATGGTGTATATTGCGATGGTGGTATATGCGTTGCACATGCAAGTTTTCCTAGTAAAATCCAAGTATAAATCCTACTAGGTTGCCTAGTAAGCTCAGGGTCGAACACAGGTACTACTTGAGACAATATGCGACGGTAAGTTTTGATTCCTTTGCGGTGACAAACAAAACAATAAGGTTGTTGGTATGTTTGTTTAAAGTATAAATCTTATGTGGCAGAATTGAGAAAAGAGTTAATAACAGCGAAAGTTACAATGAGTATGCGGGGAACGGGTTGAGAAGGGAATTAGCTAACACTTCATTAAGATTGCGTTCAAATTATGCGATCACGCTACACACATACAACAACATGTCATCTCTCAATAAAAATGCTATAGTTCCTAATTTTAGGATGCATGCAATGTATATGATAATGTCTATAGGACTTATGTCTAAGCCTCTATTCTTATCTATGCGATGATGAATGATACACACATACACAAGGCGACCGCATACTATCATATTCTATTTCTAGGGTGCATGCGATGCATGATAGCAAATAGAACTTATCTCTAAATTTCTATCTCTTACTTATGCGGTTCTAATCTGACTTTCTCAAGCCTAGATTCTAACCTAACTCTCTCAAGTCTAGGTTCTTTCTTTAGACTACTCTCTCAAGTATCTCTAAAGGTGATGGACACATACATAAGACAAGATGATCGCATAAAAATGAAGATCTTAAGTCATGCTAGCTAAGTGCTTCTCAACCCATTTGGAAGTTTAGTTACTCATGTGCATTGTAAAGAGATTGAACAGATGTAGAGATGTAAATTCCATTTTATAAATAAAATTAGAATACAGAATGACAATGGAAAATAGGGATAAGGAGCCTGGTAGCAATGTCTTGCTTCCCGAGGCTTTTACACTGTGTTTTACTTTACTCTGCCCAAGAATGTTCTTGCTTTCGCAAGAGTCGGCCCTCTTTCCATTTGAAGAGCTTCCTGGCAGTCTCTTTGTAACGACCCGACCCCCTAGGACTTAGATAAGATCGTTACTAAAATAAATGTATGCAAAGAATTTAAAACGACGCTCAGTTATTTTGAAGTAAATGCTAATTAAAACAAGAGAAGTTCAAAAGACATTTATTAATTGCAATTGTTAAAAATAATAATAGGGTACCCTTAAATCATAAAGGTTAATAAATACATATGAAAAACAATTCTTAATAATAAGTTTCAAACATCAAAACTAAACATTAAGAGAAACATGAAAAGAACTCTAAATCTCATGATGCGGAAGCGTAAAAACTAGTCCCAGTGACACGATCACGAATTCCACTGTGCCATCGTCGGTGCATCTCTACACTTACCTGAAACATCAACATAAGAAAGAATGAGTATGAAATACTCAGTAAGTAGCCCCACCACTGGGGTCAGGCTAGGCATCTATGTCCTCTAGATACCAACATATGGCACATAAACACATGAAACAGATAAGAGACTGAGTCCTATCCTATTGTAGTTAAGTATGCCCACAAAACTGGTGAATCCCGAAGGAGACACAGAACTGGTGAATCCCAGAGGAAACACAAAACTGTTGAATCCCGAAGGAAACACAAACTGGTGAATCCTGAAGGAAACACAAAACTGGTGAATCCCTAAGGAAACACAACTGATGAATCCTGAAGGAAACACAAAACTGGTGAATCTCGAAGAAAACACAAACTGGTGAATCCCGAAGGAAACACAAAACTGGTGAATCCCAAAGGAAACACAAAACTGGTGAATCCCGAAGGAAACACAAACTGGTGAATCCCGAGGGAAACACAAAACTGGTGAGCATCTAACTAATCAATGAGGATATTCACACAGTTTCAACGTTCAAAGAATTAACACCGTACAATTCTAAAACATACATGAAATCCTTGGTACCATGGCTCCATTACATACACATAATCTTCAACAACATATTATACAACATCCATGTAGACCTTACATCATAATTCTACAACATACAAGTATGCCTCAACATCAGCAGATCAGACGTCGACATATGAAAACACATACCATCACATACTAACGATCAAGTGCTTAGGTATGTATTTAAACAATTCAGTACTTGTGCCAGAACATACTTTCATTCAGGTCATATTATCAATCAAGATGCTAACAGTTTACCATAACATACACTCACCATGCTAGCATACAACTAAAGTCTAGCCCGTGGGCAGTTCCAGTGGTAAGATTACTTACCTCAAAGTCAAATTTAGATATTAATCCAAGCTAATAATCTCCAACCAAATAAGTCTTAAATTGAGTCCCCTAATACATACATAATACTAAATTTCAGTAATGGAACCAGGACCCAAACATACAAATGGAATCCAATGCTCACCAATTAACTTACCCAAACGAAACTTGATCAACAAACACTCGCAAGATTTCGACTCCAAAATCTCCTTCTAACAGATTTTAAATCCCAATGGACGACAACTTGAAACCTTAAAGATACAAGGGTTAAGTCAAACTTAATTCAGTAATCAAAGCGTGCACATAAACCAACCATAAGGACCATAACTCTTACCAAAACTCTTGTCGAATGATCTTGAATCCACTAGACAGTTGCTGCTATAATTTTCCAAGCTCAAATCTAAAATCAAGATAATGCGACTAATTTAATCTTTAATCCAACTTAGTGGGCATTCAAAATCTTTCAAGAAACCCAGCCACAAAATAGATCTTACCAAAATTAAGAGTCCGACGAAGACCCACGCAACAGAAGATAGGCAGCGCGGCGATGGATGGTGAAGAAACCGGCTAGAGGCGGCAGTGGCTCAAGATATTGGGAGACAGCGACGATGTGCGGCGTCAGGGGTTGAAGCGACGGCGACGATTCAGATCGGCTGGGCGAGATCGGCACGATGGCGGTGGTCAAAGCTGGAGCGGCGAGTCTGGCTCGTTCGACGAAGGGAGGCAGTGAGGGAAGCGCGATGGATCTGGGCAGTAAGGGGGGCACGGTGGTCGGGAGGTAGTGAGGGAGGCGTGGCGGATCTAGAGGTAGTGAGGGAGGCGCGCGGATCTGGGCAGTAGGGAGGCTCGACTCGTTGAAGGCAGGAGGAAAAATTCTGGGGAAGGAGAAGCCGTGCGTGAAGAGGAAGATGAGTTTTTTTTTTATTTTAATAAAAATAATAGTAATAATAATAATAATAATAATAATAATAATAATAAAGGAAAATATTATAATTATAATTAAATTATTTCCTTATTCCACTTTATACTATTTAATTCTTTTCCTTTTCCAAAGAAAATTAATTCCTGCCATTAATTTTCAATTTGAATTTCAAAATTGAATAATTTTGAATAATTTTCACGTCAACAATTAAACTCTCGCACTTATACTTCAAATCCAAAATTCCAAACATGCCCTCCAACTAAGGAAAATTATTGAATTTCCAACTAAGGAAAATTATTGAATTTCCAACTAATAAAGTTATTGAAAATTACATTATTATTAAATAAAATAAAAAAAAATGTGGGATGTTACACTCTCGAGCTAACCAGGAACGGTCTTCCGGCGTCTTCTCTCTTTGCTCACCTCCACCTTCTATGTTTATGAATTATAGATTATGGATATCTATGATCTATCTTCCATGTATATGGTGGATGGGAACTCCAAAATTTTGAACTGTCTTAACGAAGGTGGCCTTCGGTATTTATTGAGCTTCAGGGTGAAGAGCTTTTATCTCAAATGATTGCAATGATGGGAAGTCATTTAATCTCTGTCTGATGCGTCGATTAATGATCACCGAAAAGTTGAGTGTACTTGCTACAATGTGTCGTTAATGGCTTGTCAACTAAATTCGGATTCGACCGTCATCAGCTTTCTGTCCTATCATGATTTATTAAGCTTTCACCTTCATGCGCCGTCTTAATGCGGCCACCTTTTGGAGCAGATCTTCATGAGCGCATACGATCGCATAGCTTTGTTGTCACAATCTTCTACTGCGTTTGGGCGCCGAATTTCTTAGATCGCAACTTGCTTTGCGCCAACGCATTTTCTTGCACAAAAGAAGTAAATTAGCTGCTTTAATGCGATGGGTGCATGCGATCGCAATATTCTTAACTTAATACTTTTGGACACGATTTTGCATGTTTTTATCGTCGCATTCCCACATTGTTTTATGTCTTTTCGTTGTAATAACATGCATTTCTGCCCGTTATCAGCCTCTAAAAGATTCTTCAGAGGTTCGACCTCTGGAAGTAAGTTTGTGCCTTCCTCTTCCAGCACCAAAAAGTGGAAGAAGAAGAAAGGTAAAAATGGGAAAGCTAACCCACCAACTGCTACCCAAAAGGGGCAAAAGGGCCAAGGCTACAAAGGGAATTTGCTTCCATTGCAACCATGGGGGACATTGGAAGAGGAATTGTCCCAAGTACTTGGCAAAAAAGAAGAAGGCCAAGTAAGGTAAATATGATTTACTTGTTTTGGAGACTTGTTTAGTGGAGAATGATGATTCAGCCTGGATATTAGATTCATACACCACTAACCATGTTTGTTCTTCATTTCAGGGTATTGATTCCTAGCAGTAGCTGGCACCTGGTGAAATGACAATGCATGTTAGAACTGGGCACGTTGTCTCTGCAAGGGTAGTGGGAGGACTCCGACTTACTTTATAGAAAAACTATATTTTATTGGGAAATGTATTTGTAGTTTTTGATTTAAAAAGGAACTTAATTTCTGTAAAGTGTTTAATTAAACAACAATATTTTTTACACATTTCTTTGAATAGAGCGCTTTATTTCTAAGAATGGTATAAAACTTCGTTTTACTAAGCTGGAATACAATCTTTATGTGTTACGACCATTAACAACTAAAGTTGTTCTTAATACTGAACTGTTTAAAACTGCAGTAACTCAGAATAAAAGATAGATAATTTCTCCTAAATAAATGCCCATATTTTGCACCTAAGATCATGACACATAAATCTCAATCGGATTGAGAGACTGGTCAAGAATGGACTTTTAAGCGAGTTAGAAGATTATTCTTTACCTGTATATGAGTCATGCCTTGAAGGCAAAATGACTAAAAGATATTTTACTAGAAAAGGTCAAAGAGTCAAAGAACCCTGACAACTTGTACATTAAGACCTATGTGGTCCGATCAATGTTAAGGCAAGAGGGGGTTTGGAATATTTCATCACTTTTACTGATGATTATTCTAGATATAGGTATATTTATCTAATGGAACATAAGTCTGAAGCCCTTGAAAAGTTAAAGGATTACAAGGCTGAAGTTGAAAATGCATTAAATAAAACAATTAAAACATTTTGATCTGATCGAGGTGGATAGTATATGGATCTAAAATTTCAAGACTATTTAATAGAATGTGGAATTGTATCCCAACTCTCAGTATCCGGCACACCTAGAGATGTCCACGGTGCAGGCGAGGACGGGGAAGATCCCGACCCCCATTTCAATCTTCATCCCCGTGAAATTCCCCGTGGGGATCGAGGAAGGGGTTCTCCAGCGGGAAATTCGCGGGGATCGGGTTCCTCGCGAAAAAACATTCCCCATTGCTTTCTTATTATTATTTATTATTTTTTTAACCACTTTTGAACTATTTATGCTCCACCTCATTGAAAATTTATTAGTCAAATGGGTCATTTCAATACATTATTTTCAAAGAAAAATTTATAAATTTTTCTAATAAAGACGATAATATTTTATGTGCAAAGATATACGTAAAAATTTAATCTCATAATTACTAAATTTTAAATATTACAAGTCTAGTCATCAACTTAAACATTATAACATTCAAGGTCATGAAGGATACATATCTTAAAAATGTATTAAAACATGAAAAAGTTGAGATGAAAAATAAAAATAAGTAATTGTTGATGTAACATCAATTTTGTAATATATATATATTGTGAGTTTATTAAAAAAAAATATATATAAATTCACATTTTGTGAGTTTCAAAAAAACCCACATGGTATTATATGTATGATGGATATGTTTTATTATATATATGTCATAAGTTAGTTAGTTGAGTATATATATTTGTCGGGACGAGGCGGGGAAGGGGTCGAGGTCGAGACCAGGGAATGTAGTCCTCGTCCCCGTCCTCATTTAGTCAACAGGGAAAAATCTTCCCCACGTCCTCCCCTATTCCCCCTTTAATCGGGGATTCCCCACCCTGCAGGTTAAATAGATATCTCTAGGCACACCTCAGCAGAATGGTGTATCAGAAAGGAGAAATTAAACCCTGTTGGACATGGTCCGGTCTATGATGAGTTATGGTTCATTACCTGACTTGTTTTGGGATATGCAGTGCAAACTGCAACCTACATTTTGAATTGCGTTCCTTCCAAAAGTGTTACTGGAATACCTTTGGAATTATGGAATGGTCGTAAGATAGTTTATGCCATTTCAGGATCTGGATTTGCCCAACTCACAAATCCTAAGAAATTAGAACCTTGTTTAAAATTATGCCTGTTTGTAAATTACTCTAAAGGTACAAGATATGGTTACTTCTACGATTCTAAAGATAATAAAGTGTTTATGTCGAAAAATGCTACCTTTTTAGAAGAGAACCACATAATGCAGCATAAGCCCTGCATTAAGATAGTGTTAAATAAAATTTCCAGTGAAACTACAGAACATTCAACAAGAGTTGTTGAAGAGCCCAACAGCTTAACAAGAGTTGTCGAAGTTGGTTCATCTAGTAGGTCAAATCCACCTCAAACGTTGAGGGAGCCTCGATGTAGTGGGAGGGTTGTGAACCTGTTTGTTCGTTATCTGGGTTAAACAGAAACCCTAGATATCGTAGCTAACAAAGATGTTGAGGATCATTGTCTTACAGAAAGGCAATGGAGAATTTTGAGAAAGATGAACGAATCAAAGCTATGAATCTCAAAATAGAGTCTATGTACTTTAATTTGGTTTGGGATCTTGTAGATCAACCTGATGGTGTTAAACCTATAGGTTGAAAACGGATCTACAAGAGAAAATGGGGTGATGGGAAGGTGAAAACCTACAAAGCTAGACTTGTGGCAAAGGCTTATACCCAAATTGAGGGAGTCGACTACAAGGAGATTTTCTCACCTGTTGCCATATCGAAGTCTATCCAGATACTTTTGTCCATTGCTCATATTATGACTAATGGATTTGGCAAATGGACGTCAAGACTGCTTTTCTGAATTGTGATCTTGAGGAGACCACATATATGGAGTGGCCTGAGGGATTCATAATCCAAGGTCAAGAGCAAAAGGTTGCAGGCTTAATCGGCCATTTGTGGATTGACACAAGCTTCTTGATCTTGGAATATAAAATTTGATATTGCGATCAAAATCTTATTGCTTTGATCAAAATTTTGATGAACCTTGTGTTTACAAGAGAATCATCAACAATTCAGTAGCTTTTCTTGTGTTATACGTAGACGATATCCTACTCATTCAAAATGATGTAGGTCTACTAACTGAAATTAAAAATTGGTTAGTGACCCAATTCAGATGAATGATTTGGGAGAGACGCATTTTTTTCTGGGCATTCAAATCTTTAGAGATCGAAAGAACAAAACGCTGGCCCTATCTCAAGCTTCGTACATTGACCAGATACTTGTCAAGTTTTTTATGCATAACTCCAAGAGAGGCTTGCTCCCTTTCAGGCATGGAGTTACTTTGTCTAAGGAATAGTGTCCTAAGTGTTGGGGTTGATGCTCTAAAGTCTCGTGTCTTGTAGTTTGTAAACTGTCTGTACGAACACTTGTGTTGTATAATATATGATATTTACTTCATATTTTGATTTTGCTCAGTTGTATGTTTTATTTGCTTTACCACAAACCAATAAACATAAAATCCCTGGTCATCTGTATGTAACTTAACCATGTATATGGTGACATACAAGTGGATCATGTCTTGAGTGATAACCAAAATGGTCTATAGTATATGGATATAGGAGGGAAATCTTATCTTGGTAACGCTACAGATGTGGTCCGCTTTGTGGAATGGTCACAAGTCTTGTGACTTATCACAGATAGTCTAATCCAAATCATTCGTGTAGAGGACATGTAGGTGGGGGCATTCGTGAACATGTGCTTAATATGATGGTCCACTTCAATGTGGCAGAGTTGAATGGATCTACCATCGATGAGGGCAGCCAGGTTAGCATTATCCTGCATTCATTGCCAAAGAGCTTCCTACACTTTGTTAGCAATGTGATTCTTAACAAAGTGAAATATAACCTTACAACTCTCCTCAACGAGTTGCAGACCTACCAATCTTTACAGAAAAGTAAGGAAATGAAGAAGGGTGAGGCAAATGTTGCTTCATCCTCCGGGACATTCCATAAAGGTTCGACCTCAGAAACGAAGTTTGCACCTTCTACTTCTAACTCTGCAAAGGGGAAGAAGAAGAAGGGTGGTAAGAGAAAAGGGAAGGCGTCTGCTAACCCACCACCTGTCACTCTAAAAAGGCATCCACCGGTTGAAAAGGAAAAGTGTTTCCACTGAAATCAGGATGGACATTGGAAGAGGAACTGTCCTTGCTATCTGAAAGAGAAGAAATCCGCCAAGGCTAAGGCCAAGGTAGATAAAGGTAAATATGATTTACTTGTATTTAAAACTTATTTAGTAGAGAATGATGATTCTGCCTGGATAATTGATTCGGGTGCCACTAATCACGTTTGTTCTTTTTTTTTCAGGGGATTAGATCCTAGAGACAGTTGGAGGCTGGTGAGATGACGATGTGAGTAGGCACCGGGCACGTCGTCTCAGCTGTGGCATTGGGAGGGCTTCAGCTAGCTTTATAGAATATGTTTCTAGTTTTGAATGATGTATATGTTGTTCCCGAACTTAAAAGGAACCTTAAATCTGTAAAGTGTTTGTTGCAATGTAAATACACTATTAGTTTTAATGTGGATGAAGCGTTTATTCATAAAGATGGTGTTATTATTTGTACAACAAATCTAGAATCCAATTTATATGTGCTAAGGTCGTTAGCCATTAATTCCCTCCATAACACAGAATTGTTTAAAACTGTCGTAACTCAAACAAAACGTCGACTTATTACTCCAAAAGAACATGCCCATCTTTGGCATCTACGGTTAGGGAACATCAATCTCAATAGGATTGAGAGATTGGTGAAGAATGGACTTCTAAGTGACTTAGAAGAAAATTTGTTTCCAGTGTGCGAGTCTTTCCTTGTGGGTAAAATGACTAAACGACTTTTTACTGGAAAAGGTTATCGAGCCAATGAGCCTCTTGCGTTAGTACATTCTGACCTTTGTGGTTCTATGAATGTGCGAGCCCGAGGTGGTTATGAGTATTTTATCAGTTTTACTGATGATTACTCCAGGTACGGGTATATGCTATGAAGCACAGACACACAAATACATGATACGGATATGATTGGATACGGTGATTCGTCAATTTTTAAAAAAACTAAGATACGAATACGTCTAAGGATGCATCATTTCTTTATATTTTTTAATATATATATATATTTCTGAATAAATAGGATACTGATACGTTGAAGATACATTTTTTTCTTTAAAAAAATCTAAGACATAGATAAATTTAACATACAAGTTAATAACAATAACACAAAATAAAATACAAACACTGAAATACAATACAAAAAAAGCAACATCTATGATGTTGAAGTACAATAGTTAATAAAATGCAATAGGAAAGTAACTCATATTGCAAAGAAGAAGAAGAAGAAGATTAGAGGGAGAAGTATGAAGATAAATGAAGAAGATGAACCGATTACCAAACCGTTGAAGGAAAGGAGTAGCCCCGACTTTCATAGGTCCTTGGTTCGACGTCTTAATGAGAATTGAGGTCCTTGCGTGGGCGTCTCATCCCCAAGACTTTCTTAATGGAGTGGATGGAGTGCCCCGTGGTTCCTGAGTGCCAGCCGCGGAGAGGAATGCCATCAATTAGGGCGCTATTGGCCACTAACCACTCGCTCGCCGGCCGCTCGGGCTCCGCATTTGGTCTTCCTTCGAGAATGTCTTCTAAGAGCAAAGATGGCTAGGGTGCATTAGTGCCCTTCCTTCAGCTGCCCCCGCCCTATCCCGGCTCGAAAGATGGCTGGGGCGCATTAGCGAACTTTGATCAATTAAGCGAACTTTCGAGCCGGGATAGGGCGGGGGCAGCTGAAGGAAGGGCGCTAATGCGCCCCAGCCATCTTTTTAAAGCAACAAGCGAGAAAGTTTTCCCGTTTTCAATAACAAACAAGGAAAGAGGGGCGAAGCAACTCAGCCGAGAGGGAGAGGGACCTTTTCTTCCTCGTTAGCGCTTTAGTTTTCAATAAGGACGTTGAGGCAATATATTTTGGTAGAGTTTGTGGGGACTCAAATGTGAAGATGAAGAATGGATGATTCTAGTCTAAGGTTTGGTCCATTATTATTTTTTTCTTTTAGTTTTGGACTCGAGTAGTGAACCTTTTAAATAGGTTGCCTAATTTTAGATTGGGAAAGATTGGATGAGTTACTTGTCTTTTTCTTAAAAAAAAAAGTACACATAGAAATAGATACGTCAAATTGTGTGTCAGATACGTATCTGGGAAGTATCTAGAAGTATCGGTATCTGATACGTGTCTGATACTAATTCTTTGCCTCACATGAAATATCTATGCTTCATAGCGGGTATGTTTATCTTATGCAACGAAAGTCTGAATCCTTTGAAAAATTCAAAGGGTTCAAGCCTGAAGTTAAAAATGCATTGGATAGACGGATTAAAACACTTCGATCGAATCGAGGTGGAGAGTTTTTAGACTCAGCATTCTAAAACTATTTGATAGAGCATGGAATCATTTCCCAACTTTCAACATTTTGTACAACTGAGCAAAATGGTGTAGCGGAGAGGAAAAATAGGACCTTGTTGGACATGGTTCGTTCAATGATAAGTTATGCTTCCTTACCAGACTCGTTTTGGGATTTCGCAATGGAGACTGCCTTATACATACTCAACTGGGTTCCCTCCAAGAGTGTTGCGAGAACACCTCTGGAATCGTGGAATGGGGTTGCCCGACATGGAATGGGAACACCTCTGGGTTCCCTCCACATTTGGGGTTGCCCGACACATTTGCTTGAGGCTAATCCCAAGGAGTTGGAACTACAGTCGAGGTTATGCGTCTTTGTAGACTACCCCAAAGGTACACGAGGGGGTTATTTTTATGATCCAATGGAAAATAGGGTGTTTGTTTCAACACGCTACTTTCCTAGAGAAGGATCATATAAGGGAGCATAGTCCACGAAGTAAAGTCGTGTTTCGTAAACTTCAACAAGAGTTGTTGAAGAGCCTACTACATCAGCAAGATTTGTTGATGGGAGTTCATCTAATAGGTCAGTTCCACCTCAAAAGTTTAGAGAACCTCGACATAGTGGGAGGGTTGCGAAATCGCCCATTCGCTATCTGGGTTTCATAGAAATCCTTGCTATGGTAGCAAATAGCGACGTTGAGGATCCGTTGTCTTATCAAAAGGCAATGAAGGATGTAGACCAGAATTAATGGGTCAAGGCCATGGATCTCCAGATGGAATCGATGTACTTCAACTCAGTATGGGATCCTGTAGATCATCCTGATGGAGTAAAACCTATAGGTTGTAAATGGATCTACAAGCACAAACGGGATGCTAATGGGAAGGTACAAACCTTCATGACTTGACTTGTGGTAAAGGGTTATACCCAGGTAGAGGGAGTCAACTATGAGGAGACTTTCTCGCCTGTTGCCATGTTAAAGTCAATCTGCATCCTCCTGTCCATTGCAGCTTATTATAACTATGAGATCTGGTAAATGGACATCAAGATGATCTTTCTGATTGGCAATCTTAAGAAAAGCATTTATATGGTGCAACCCGAGGGATTCATAGCCCAAGTTCAAGAGCAAAAGGTTTTCAAGCTGAATCGGTCCATTTACGGGCTGAAACAAGCGTCTAGATCTTAGAACATACGATTTGATGCTACGATCAAGTCGTATGGCTTTGACCAAAACGTTGATAAACCTTGTGTCTACAAAAAGATCATCAACACTTCAGTAGTCTTCTTAGTATTGTATGTAGACGATATACGACTCATTGAGAATGATGTAGGCCTACTGACTGCAGTTAAGAGCTGGCTAATGACCAAATTCCAAATGAAAAATTTGGGAGAGGCTTAGTTTGTTCTAGCTATACAGATCTTTTGGGATCGTAAGAATAAAGTGCTAGCACTGTCTCAGGCATCGTACATTGACAAAATGTTGCTCAAGTACTCGATGCAGGACTCCAAGAGAGGCTTACTGCCGTTCAGGCATGGAGTCACTTTGTCTAAGGACATGTGTCGTAAGAAGCCTCAAGAGGTTGAGAAGATGAGACGGGTCTCATATGCGTCTGTCGTTGGCAGTTTGATGTGCGCGATGCTCTTTACTTATCTAGATATTTTCTACGCTGTGGGCACACTTAGTAGGTATCAGTCTAAACTAGGCCAGGGTCACTATACCGTAGTGAAGAATATCCTCAAGTATCTTCGAAGAATGAGGAACTACATGCTCGTGTATGGATCCAGGGATTTGATCCTTCTAGATACATGGATTCTGACTTTCAAACTGATAAGCTCTCTCGAAAGTCCATATCAGGGTTAGTCTTTACTCTTAATTGAGGGGTTGTAGTGTGGCGAAGCACTAAGCAGGGGTGCATCGCCGACTCCACTATGGAGGCGGAGTACATAGTGGCTTGCAAAGCTGCTAAATAAGCCGTTTGGCTCAGGAAGTTCTTGATAGAACTGGAAGTAGTTCCAGATATGTCTATGCCCATTACCCTATATTGTGATAATAGTGGGGTAGTGGCGAACTCCAAGGAGCCAAGTAGTCACAGGCGCGACAAACACATAAGCGGAAGTATCATCTAATCCACGAGATAGTGCACCGAAGGGACGTGATCGTCATGAAGATGGCTTCAGAGCACAATGTTGCTGACTTGTTTACGAAGGCTCTCACGGTTACAGTGTTTGAGAGTCACCAACGGAGCATGGGTCTACGAGATCGCCCGCTGCTGGACTAAGGCAAGTGGGAGATTTTTTTGTGCTGAGCTTTTATGCCTTAGTTTATTGTTTTTTACTAGTTTCATGTACACTCCACTTCGCTTTAGGACAAGTAAGAGATTGTTGGGGTTGATGCCCTAAAGTCTCGTGTCCTATAGTTTGTAAGTTGTTTGTACGAACGTTTGTGTTGTATAATATATGATATTTACTTCACATTTTGATTTTGCTCAATTGTATGTTTTATTTACTTTACCACAAACCAATAAACATAAAATTCCTGTTTATCTATATGTAACTTAAGCATGTATGTAGTGACATACAAGTGGATCATGTCTTGAGTGATAACCAAAATGGTCTGTAGTATATGGATATAAGAGGGAAACCTTATCCTGGTAATGCTACGGATGCGGCCCACTTTGTGGAATGGTCACAAGTGTTGTGATTTGTCATAAATGGTCTGATCCTGATCATTCATGTAGGGGACATGCGAGCGGGGTCGTCTTATATAAAGAGTTTGTATAAGACCTAACCACGAAGTGTAACATCTTGTTATATAACACCGTTCATAACATAGACTTCACTTCACTAAGATGATCATAGGTAACATGACCTCAATCCTGAGTGAGTTGGGAACTCCTACCATTGAGGGCGGTTCTTTGATTTGTATGGGTGCGAGTTGCCAGGTTGCCATTTCAAACCTACCATTTTAGGGATTTGTCTGATTTGGGAGCTGGGAACTCAGCTACACAAGCTGGAATTCACCCCTTCCCTGAAGTAGGGGCAAATAGATAAATAGCTCCCTTAAGGGCTGATTCCAGGGCTTGAACGATGTGGTACCAGACACCTTCTCTTAGCCTGAGAGGTGTTCACACATAGTTGGACTATGTTGTATTGTTCATTAAAGGAATCAGTGGTACTTAAGGAGTGAGATGTAATTACAACGGCAAAATGGGAAATTGGCCCAGCTGTACTTACAAGAATCTGTGAAGGGTCATCCTACTCATGATTGGATATATCTGATGGACACAAAAATATATTTGTGGTAAGAAGAGTTCAGCTATTGGTCTTCAGTGGAATGCTTGGCAGTTAACGGATGGTGGATCTCATCGCTAAAGAGTTTAGTCAACTATTCACGTACTATTGGAGATTCAAGCCAAAGGTTAAATAGGTCCCCTGGGTGGCTTGGTTAAAGTCGAGAATCAGTGTTTGGGTCAGTTTGAAATATTCAAATTGACAAGAGGGAGTTCGATTATATATGATATAATTGACTAAATGTATAAGATATATTATTTTGGAGGAAATTAGATATAAATATGATTTATATCAAGTGGAGAATAAATTACTAAAGTAGATATGTGATATCAAACTACAGGGTAAGAATATAATATGATTATATTCATTAATTATTAAATTGGTTAATTATATGATAATTGAACGAAAACTTCTCTTGGTCGTGCATTAGTGGGAGAATCTAAAGTCAGTTATTGTATCCGAAGAATAAAATGAAAATTTGTTTCATTTTGCAAAAAGTTTGAAAAATTCACAATTAGTGTGGAAACATAAACGATCGCCTAGTTTGAGAGCCTATACGATAGTTGCTCACTGTCTAAACGATCGCACACCAGTACCTAAACGATCGCACGTCTATCCCTAAACGATCGCTTAGCATTCCTAAACGATCGCATAATGTGCTGCGTTTTCTAAACGAACACCTTTTATTAAACGATCTCTTAGTAAAACCTACGCGATCGTGTAGCTTCTTCTAAACGATAAGCACCCTTGCTATACGATAGCTTTTTCTCTCCCACTTGCTTATCGTCTACGCCGTATTCAAATAAGTCATCGCAAATTTTTGAAATATTTTGAACGAACGCATTCTCAAATGCTAAACGCAAAGTTGCGGTGAATGAATAAAAAGTTTTTGAGTAAAGGCTTGCTGGATCTAAATTTAGAAAAGATCTTTTTGAAGAAGCAGCCAAAGTGGACGAGAGCATTGCAGCGATGGTTAGAGGTATGAGTAAATTATCTGAGAAGCTGGTCATCGCAAAGGAAATCAAGAAGGTGAGTTAAGAATTTCTCGAGTATAACGCATGATTGAGGACGAGAATGATTTTAAGTTTGGGGGTGTGATGACATGCAAAAATGTATGTCATCTTAGGCCTTTTATTTAGAATTATGAGGACTGTTAAGCATAATATGCGGCAATTATGTTAGGAATTCATAAGAAAATGAGCTTGTGGCGTTCAGCATTTAGAACCTCGGCTAATCCATTATTATGTGTTATTATAAGTTCAACTGTCTATTTTTGTAGCAAACGCAGCAAGTGGATGCAAACGCGGAAGCCGGACTACCGCATAGACGACCGCATGCGGAGAGACTCTCCATCGCAAAGACAAACGCATTCGATCAATGCATGGGCATTGCCGTAATCAGCCGCATGCATCCATGAGAAAAAGAGTTGCGATCGTCAAGCGATTGTGGTCATCGTGTAGAAGTTGCAGTATTAAGCAAATACGACCACTGCATGATTGCGGCTAACAATAACGCATAATAGAGGGATTAACGCAAGGTTGGTGGAATGAATGCATCAACGCAAATCTCGGGAAAATCAAAAGATGATGTTGACATTTCACCTACCACACCGTTAGCAGCAAAGATTCAGAAAGGACTAACGCGCCGTGAATGTCAGAATCAGAGCAGTCCATTAATGCTATCGGCGATCCAAGCTCTATATAGAAGCCGATGAGCAGAAGTTCAAATCAACCAAGGTTTTCTCCTGAGGTTCGCCTTAGGGCAGATCCTTGTGATCCAGACAAATGTGTGAGAAAAAAGCTTGAGAGTTCTTCATCTCCTTCCTCCATTCCGAGTGACGACCGGAGCCTTCGACCGGAGCTAGGTCTCGGGAGAGTCAGCTCTATCGCCCATCCATGGCACCACCGGCAGCCTTGCTACACATCTGCTGGAAACAAGACATTGTTTCCAGTTGGTCATTTCATTTTCTCTTCTTTTCTTATATTGTATTGTATTACATTTTGGAATTAAGGAATTAATATATTTTGTATTCAATGCATTTCTATGTTTCCTTCGATTCCATCCTCATCTTCTTTACTTAGTATCCTTAACTTTCATTGCATCACTTAGTGAGACTGCTAGAGTACCGCATACTTAGTCATGTGGATTAGAGATATGAAGCATGTAGCGAACCATCGAGAGGTGTGTGTTGCGTGAGTGTGTGAGAAAACCTTATTTGCTTAGTGTGTAGCTGTAACAACGCCTGTCTATAGGCGGACGCAATGCTTGTCTATGAGTAAAGTCAGTAACATCTACTTGCCTGGGAGGGTAAGTGGTTGGTCGCATTAAGCAATGTAAGTTATTGTTCACTAGAGATAGGAATAATCTTGCGTCAGCCAAGTTTATGTGGTTACCTTGTCTTATGTATGTGTCCATCACACATTTAGAGCTACTCGAGAGAGAGTCTAAAGAAAGAACCTAAGACTTGAGAAAGCTAGGTTAGAATCGATGCTCGAGAGAGCTAGATTAGGTTTGCATAAGCAAGAATGGAACTTAGGAATAAGCTTCGTTTACTATTACACAGTGTATGTACCCTACGGAGAGGACAATGACTACGTCCAAGAAGTAGGATATGGTGGCGGTATGCGGTCATCTTGACCCTTTTGCATACACATCGCATGCGTCCTAAGTTTAGGCTTTTAGTATGTGTTGCATGATTGCATAACTTGCATTGGCTGAGGTTGGCCTCGTGATCACTCTTAAGGGTTGCGATGAAGACATCTTCACCTTTTATCTATTTTCCCATCCATTTATTTCACCTCAACAGTTGTCGTGTCTCTACCTCTCATTCATACTTCTCATTGCATTTAGTGTTAGCATAAAACCCCTCCATCATTCTTTTATTCAACCGCCGCATACACATTACCGCATACGTCTAGCTATAAGTCCCTGAGTTCGACCTCGGATCACTCGAGAAACTTGTGTTCGCATTATACTTGGCCTGAGCACAAGAAAACTTGTGACAAGAACGCACGGTCATTGCATACATTTGTTAACGCATATTGTAAGTCTAACGCATGACCACCAACGCATGATAATCAACGCATACATTAAAAACATGCATCGCATATTGTGTTCACCTAATTTTAGTCATCATGTAATTGATAACTAATTTTCCGTCACCAATGTGCTCATGGATGCTTTTCATTAAGAGTTCCTACACTAAGACACCGCAAAAAGTTGCGGGTCTTTGCTGCTGCATGAGTGGTAGCTCACTCTCAAAACTCTTCAGACAGGAGTCCTAGTCGTTGCACAGCGGTCGCTAGTAGACCAAGGGATAAATAATTCGACTCATTCACATCCAGATCATGAATGTTTGGAATCCATGTTATGCAAGGAGACATTGCTTGTGCTAATTAGAATTGAAGGGTGTGGGATGGAAAGTAGAGGAAAAAAAACTTGCGAGTCTTTAGGTTGCACATTCATACCCAAAATAGAATTTGCAGCTTCAGCTGCTGCATGAATGCCATCAGTAGAAAAGGAAAAGGAGGATTGATGGCATGAACCGGTATGCTCCATCTGCTAATCCGCTCAGGAGGCGGGCAAATGATTTTTGTTATTGGACGGACGTACATTTTGTTAAGGAAGGCGGCAAGGGGTTTTGGCTTGAAGAGGTTATTGTCTGTACCACTAGCCTACGATTGTTGGCATTTAGAATACGGGCTATAATTGTTAAGAAAATGAGACGGATCCCCTATGAATCGGTTGTTGGTAGCCTGATGTATGTGATATTATGTACTAGACCTGACATCCGATATACAGTGGGGATAGTCGGTAGATATCAGTATAATCTAGGATTTGATCACTGAACCGCCGATAAGAACATGCTCAAGTATCTTTGGAGAACGAGGGATTACATGCTCGTGTATGGTTTTAAGGATTTGATTCTTACAAGATACACAGACTCTAATTTTTGAACTGATAAGTGTTGGGATTGGTGTTCTATTTCTCCCGGAGTCTCGTTGTTTTGTAAAAATACACATTGTTTAATAAATAAAATAAGTGTTATTTAATTCTGGCATTTACTCATATCCAATAAACAAAGCTCCTTGGTTTTCGTTTATGTACTTAAGCATGTATATGTGATATACAAGTGGATCATGCCTTAAGTGAGGATTAAGGTGAGATACCTAATCCTGGTGACATTACGGATACGGCATGCTTTGTAGAGGTTTGCAAGTGTTGTAAACTACTATAGATGGTAGATCCTAACCATTCATGTGAAGATGTGCGAGCGGAGGTGTCCTATACAAAGATTTTGATAAGACCTAGACCACGAGATGAAACTCTATATATAATGCCATTGATACTAGAGACTTACATCTCACCTAAACAACCATAGGTGACACGACCTTAATCCTGAGTGTTTTGAGAACTCCTGCCTTTTAAAGCGGTCCTTTGATTAGTATGGGTGAGAGTAGTCAGATTTCCAACTCAACATGCCTACCTTTTTGGGGACTTGTCTGATCTCGGAGCTGGTAATTCAATACACAAGATGAAATTCACTTCTCCCCCGAAGAAGGGGTAAGTAGAGAGATTGCTCTCTTAAGGGCTGATTCTAGGGCTTGAACATAGTGGCCATGGCTTCTCTTTGGAAGAGAAGACTCAGTCATAGTAGGACTATGACTTATGTTCATTAGAGGGATCAGTGGTACTTAAGGAGTTAGATGTAACTAAAGAGTTTAGTCAGCTATTCACATACCGTTGGAGCTTCAAGCTACAGGTCCATAAGGTCCCCTTGGTAGCTCAATGGATTCAGTTGAGGATAAGTTCTTAGTGTTGATTTGAAATGTTCAAATTGACAAGATGTATTTTAATTATATATGATATAATCGGTATGATGTATGAGTACATCTAGTGGAAGATTAATGTAAATGAGATTTACATTAAGTACCATGGAATAGAAAAAGAACTGTGGTTTATATGTTTCATGAGATGAAATATTAAAGTTATAGGTTATAAATATAGTATGATAAGTTAGTTATCATTTATATTTATAATAATATTAATTATTGGATAATTAATTATTTTTCTTTAATAACTAATTGAGTGAGTGGTTATTGGTGATTCATGGTAACCGTGAGTTAAAAGGAGAATGGTTTTCCTAATTTTAGTAAGTTTTACAAGTTTTTTACAAAACGTTGGAAAAGTTTTTTGAGTTTTCTCTCAGCAAAAAAAGAAAAAGAAAAGGAAAAAGAAAAAAAGAAACTCATGGCGCTTGTCAAGTAAATACCGATTTACTAAGCGACAACGTGTTTTAGTAAACGATCTTGTAGAGTTTATAGGCGACAGACACCGAGCTAAACGATGAGCTAAATGATCGCTTAGCTTTTGCTATACGATCACTTAACGTTAGCTAAACGATTGGGCATCGACCTATGTGATAAGTTTCTGTCTTCTCCCACTTATTCGATCGTGTACACGATTGTTCTTTCCTCCTTCTTCTGCCTCACACCAAGTCCGAACAGAGCCCACCCTCTGGATTCTCACACCGAGAATACCAAGGTAACCTTCTTGGTGGTGTCATACTCAACTCGACACCGTCAAGGTTTCTGTGGAGGTTGTTCATGTTGTTGAGGAGTTCATGACCAAGGCAATCATTGAGGACGAGCGCGAAGTGTTAGTGCAGAGTTGTGGTCGTGTTGTTTCGAGCATTTGAGGTTGTTGTGTTCGAGCGTTCGTGAGCAAAGAGCGTGGAGACGAGTCTACAAATGTTTGTAGAGTTTTCTCCTTGTTCATTTTGTAGTTGTTCATGCTGTAATTTCTATATTAATTGCATAACTGTATGTTTATATAGACTGTAATTTGTAATGTTCATTCATGATTGTAATTTGAATGATCTTATCTCTGATGCTCATAGAAATCTCGAGTTCGATTTCCTTCAATAAAGACTCTAGGAAATCCACTTCAGGATCAGTGTTTACTCTTAACGGAGGGGTTGTAATCTGGGGGAGCACCAAGTAGAGGTGTTGGGATTGGTGTCCTAATTCTCTTGGAGTCTCGTAGTTTGTAAACTGTACACATTGTTATAAATAAAATAAGAGTTATTTTATTTGGCACTTACTCATATCCAATAAACAAAGCTCCATGGTTATTTTATGTAAACTTAAGCATGTATAGGAGATATATAAGTGGATCATGCCTTAAGTGATAACATAAAAAGGTCTGTAGTATAAGGATTAAGGAGGGATACCTGATCCTGGAGACACTACGGATACGGCTCGCCTTGTAGAGGTTTGGCAAGTGTTGTAAACTACTACAGATGGTAGATCCTGACCATTTATGTGGAGACATGTGAGCGCAGGTGTCATATACAAAGAGTTTGTATAAGACCGGAGCACGAGATGACTATCTCTTTATATAACGCCGTTGATACTTAAGACCTACATCTCACCTAAACGACCATAGGTGACATGACCTCAATCTTGAGTGTTTTTTAAACTTCTGCCTTTGAGGGCGGTCCTTTGATTAGTATGGGTGAGAATGGCCAGATTGCCAACTCAACATGCCTACCTTTTTGGGGATTTGTCTAATTTGGGAGTTGGGAACTCAGTTACACAAGATGAAATTCACTCCTTCCCCGAAGCAGGGGTAAGTAGATAGATTGCTCCCTTAAGGGTTGATTCCAGGTCTTGAACATAGTGGCCACAATTTCTCTTTGGAAGAGAGAACTCAGTCATAGTAGGACTATGACTTATGTTCATTAGAAGGATCAATGATACTTAAGGAGTTAGATGTAACTACAGGGGCATAACGATTATTGGCTCAGTTGTACTTACGAACGATCTGTGAAGGGTTATCGCGTTGTTGATTGGTTGATATAAACACAAAATATATCTGTAGTAAGGACAGTGCAGCTATCGGTCTTTAGTGGAGTGCCCAACAGTTAACGAATGGTGAATCCTGTGGCTAAAGAGTTTAGTCAGTTATTCACGTACCGTTGGAGCTTCAAGCTACAGGTCCATAAGGTCCCCTTAGTAGTTCAATGGATTTGAGTTGAGAATCAGTTCTTGGTATTGATTTGAAGTGTTCAAATTGACAAGAGAAAATTTGATTATATATGATATGATCGGTGTAATATATGAGATACATCAAGTGGAGGATTAATGTAAATGTGATTTACATTAAGTACCATAAAATAGAAAAAGAGTTATGGTTTATATGTTTCAAGAGATGAAATATTAAAACTATAGGTTATAAATATAATATGGTAAGTTAGTTATCATACATATTTATAATAATATTAATTATTGGATAATTATATCTTTTTCTCTAATAACCAATTGAATGGGAGGATGTTGGTGGTTTTATGGTAATCGTGAGATAAAAAGGAAAATTTTTTCCTAAATTTAGAAGAGTTGCTATTCTCGAAAAGAAACTCACGATTTGTTGTCAAGTGAATTGGATTTACTAAACGATAGCTGAAATAGAGACTAAACGATCGTGGAGTGACACTATACGATAGTTTACTCAGCTGGTCATAGCTAAACGATCGCAGGGCTTTTTCTATACGATAGATTGTCTTCTTCTAAACGATTGAGCATTTGTCTATACAATAGACTTTTCTCATCTCCTACTTGCTCAATCGTCTACACTATTGTTATTCATCCGGTCTCTTCCACTAACCAAGTCTACACAGAGCCCACACTTCTGAATTCTCACACCGAGATTATCAAAGTAGCCATTGTGGTGGTGTCTGCACTCAACTCGATTGAGTTTGAGATTTTTGAGGCCGTTCATTGGGTTCGTGATCGTGGAGGTCATTGAGTTCGAGTTTGCTGTTAATCGTGCTGTGTTGCGGTCGTTGTGTTCGAGCATCCGTGTTTTGCTGTCTTGGAGACTAAACGGGCGTTCGTGATCGAGGGAGTTTGAAGCATGAGTCTTCAAAGGTATGTATAATCTTTCCCTTAATCTCATTGTAAAGTATCCTGTAATTTCATATTGTGCATGATCTGTAAGATTTCGTTTCTTGATTGTAGTTGTGTATGTTCAATTTCGAATAGAATTTGGAACAATCATTCCGCTGCTTATGGAAATCCTCATGTCTGATGTCCTTTAAGGGGAGCATTATTGACTCCACTATGGAGACTGAGTATGTAGCAACTTGTAAAACTGCCAAGGAAGTTTTGTGGTTCAGGAAATTCCTGATTGATCTAGAAGTGGTTCCAGACATGTCAAAGCCCATCACCCTTTATTGTGATAATAATGGTGTTGTGGCTAATTCTCGAGAACCTAAGAGTAACAAACGCGGGAAGCACATAGAGTGGAAGTATCATCTCATTCGAGAGATTGTGCATCCATGGGACGTGATCGTCACGTAGATAGCTTCGGCACACAACGTTGTTGATCCATTTACAAAGGCCTTCACGACTAAGGTGTTTGAGGGTCACCTACAAAGTATAGACCTACCTTTAGCGGGAAAAACGACAGGAGCTCGTGCTGATAACGTGTTGTGAATTTAAGGAGCTCAACAGGAACACGAATGGTAATAAAATATAATATTAAAATAAATATAATCTAATAATAAAATAAATAAAACATAACATATAAATAATAAATTAAATTAAATTAACAAAATAAGAAATGAGAAAATTCTCAAATTTCTCCACTTTCTCCAATTTGTATGAAATTTGTCCAATGTGTGTCTCTCAAAATCAACTCAAGGCTACTACTTATAGGTAATTTGGCAAGTAGGAGGTGGATTACATGGACACTAAGAATGAGTATTTATAAGACACATGGATAATACTTTAGAAAATGGGGACATGACACATGGTCAATGGACACTAAGTATGAACATATAATGAGCATCTATTTTTTATAGAATATATATATATATATATATTGGTGATTAATTAATTACTCTGTTAATATATTTTATGGGTATTTAAGAGATTTTAGAGTTCTATCGACATTGAAGCATCTGATTTACGAGTATATTAAGGAATATTTAATCATTATTCTTTACATATATATATATTCATTTTTACTGAATTAATTTAACTATGGCAATATTGGTGTGTTTTCTTTTAACTTTGAAATTTATTAAAAAAAATGTCCCCATTGTTCAAATAGATTATAAAAATTGATATGATAATTGATATGTACAAATTAAAAGGTACACATAAAATAATTTAAAATTATATATATATATATATAAGACTAACAATCGATGTTACCTTTTATTTTCTATTAAAATATGTTAATTTTGTGTATCAACTTTCACGTCAGTTGCCGATGTACGTGACTGATACCTATGATGTCTACAACTTTTTTACAATTGCATCAATTTTGAAAGAAAAAGAAAACAAACAAACAAAGACTCTCCGATGAAAATTTTTGCGACATAATTGAAATGAACCTTCCTCAACCTTCAATAATATTTCTGTACAATCTTTTCATATATAGATAGATAGAAGATTTAACCCTATTTGTTTATAAGTTTTACTTTGATCCCTACAAAAATTTTATCTTACTATCATACGATCGTTCTATTGAATATTCGATGTTTGAAGTTCACCTTCACTTCGAGTATAACGTAATTGAAAACATAGAGGTGTTTGAGGCACTAAGTTGATTATTATAGTCTGTAAATTATAATAGTATATATTTTGAGTGGACTCTAATTTAGTATGAGTAGGAAATAAGAAACACTATAGCAAAGAGAAGAGAGAGGATGAGCGTAAAATAGTAAATATGATAGATAAAAGAGTGTTGAAATAGTATTTAGTGTACCTAGTTGCATGTTGTAATTAGTTGTAGACAATTATTATGGTTGGTGCTCCAAATATGGAGTGGGCCACTCCACCAATTTTTAAGTTGGGGTCCAAACACGCCATATAACTTTGAGTAATTTGCTTAAAAGGACAAAAAAAGTTGCACTCTCTACCATGCCTTACTTTAAAAAGTATGCTTGAATCTCAATGAAAAAATGAAGCAAGTTACCACGCCTTAACTTTAAAAACTATGCTCGAATCTCATTGAAAAAATGAAGTAAGTCTAGTTGTAGTGTGTGAAAATGATTGGTAACAGTTCCTTGTGGGGTAGGAGAGTAGTAAGAAAGTAGTTGGTTCTTTACTTTTCAACTGATAGGAGGAGGTGCATGAGAGTGAGTTAAAATATTGATAGATAAAGTAAGAAAAGTAGGATTGGCAATGGGGGCAAAGCGGGGCGGGAGATTCTCCGTCCCCATGGGGTATTTTCTCATCCCGTCAATTGAAGGCGGAGACGGGGATGAGGATTCCCTGCCAAGGGAAACGGGTCCCCGCGGGGACACATCCCCAGTTTTTTTTCTTAATATATATAATCATATATAACTATATAAATATTTGTAAAATTAATATATATTTATACGGTACATATATAATTATACATTATATTTATTTATTTATAAAATTAATATATATAAATATTAAAAAAATTTAAAAATAATCGGGATCAGGGGTAGGGATACCCTCCCCGTCCCGTCCCCNTATTTATTTATAAAATTAATATATATAAATATTAAAAAAATTTAAAAATAATCGGGATCAGGGGTAGGGATACCCTCCCCGTCCCGTCCCCGACCAGGGACCCGATTATAATCCTCGGTTTGACTCATCTCTGGTCAAATCGAGGATTCTCCGTCCCGATCGACAGGAATTTTTGTCAAACCTAAAGAGAAGAAGCGCAAGAAATAAGGAAGAAAAGCCAAATAAGCAAAATACAATACAAGTAACCATTTGAACATTTGCTATAATACCATTTGACATGTTGAACCTATTTATCAAGAGGCCAATTGACACTATTATACACTTATGTAGATCCTTTTAAATCGACCTTTTATACTTGGAATGTTAAAAGACTAACATTTTAAATTTAAGCAATGAAACCAAATTTTATAAATCAGTATGGATGTAGTCCAACGATTAAAAAGATTTGAAGTTCGAGGATCGAATCCCCAAAGTAACTTTTTTTTTTAGTTTTATTTTCTGGACAGTTAAACAAGGCAATTAAATGTTTTATTTTAAAAATAAATACTATACTTGATTTTAGAAATACAAATCTAATTAACAATTACCATTTGATTTGAAGTTCTGACTTCAAGAGACAAATTATATTCTCTTGTTGTTCAATTAGAAGGATGTAAATTAATTATGTTGATACTCTTTTTTTTAAATACATACGCATGAAAAATAAGTCTAGTTTGGTAATTTTTTTATTTTTTATTTTTTAAAATTAAGTCTATTTTCTTTCCGTTTCTTACGATGATTCGCATTTTTCTTAAGTATGATGGTTGAATTCTTAGCTAAATTCTAAAAACAAAAATAAGTTTTTAAAAGCTATTTTTTCAAGTTTTCAAAATTTGGCTTGGTTTTTCATTAGTAAAAAATAGATAATAGAACAATACATTTGGAGGTGGAAGTAGGATCTATAGACTTGATTTTTAAAAAACTAAATAGTTATCAAATAATTACCAAATGATGCTATATTATTAGATTAATTGAAATGAATCTAATAAGTTAATAGTCATTGAAAGAATTGACATTGAGCAATGCAAAGTAAGTAAATCAGTAAAAAAATATGTCAGCATTATTAAAAAAAATAATTAAAATCTCGCTTGGTAATCATTTATTTATTTATTTTTTTTTTAAAATGAAGTTTATTTCATCCACATTGCTTACAATGATTTTGTTGGATTTAGTGATCGAAATCTCGTGGATCTTGTAATTTGTAATTTGTAAATACAAAATATTTATTTAATAAAATAAACAGTATTTTATTCAACATTTAGAACTCATTAACTCAATCCAATAAAATAAGATCCAATATTATTTTATGTAGCTTGAACAGTATGTGGTAAACATATAAGTGGATAGTGTTCAAATAATAACCTAAAAAGTTTATAGTATATGAATAAAGTTGGGTGTTTTATCCTGATGACACTACGGATATGGTCAACTTTTTAAGTGTTACAAATGATTTGATCCAAAACGTTCATGTGAAGACATATGAGTGGAGAGATCCTGTACAAAGAGTTTGTATAGATCGGACTGAGAAATGATTAATCTATTTTTATAACACCGTTAACTGAGAAACTAACATTTCATAGGATGGCCATATTATGGGGTAAGAGTGGCCCGAGTTTCCGACTCAATAAGTTTACCATTTTGAGAATTTGTCCAAGTAGGGAGTTGGGAACATGACTTAACAAAATGAAATCCCTTCTTCCCGCTTTCAGGAAAAGTAGATGAATTACTCTCTTAAGTGTTGACTCCAGGTCTTGAACAAGGGATCCTTCCTTTTCATTGACCTGAGAGGGATTTGTTTATAGTATGACCATAAACAAGTTGTTCATTAGAGGATCAATGGGACTTAAGGAGAAATATGTAATTATAAGGGTAAAACGGTAATTTTGACCCAACTGTAATCAAGAGCAATTCATTAATGATCGACTTATTGACGACTGGTTATATCCATGGACACAGAAGTATATCTACAGTGCAAATAGTACAACCGTGGGTCTTTAGTGGAGTGACCCACAGTTAATGAATGCTAATTAAATTAATTAAAGAGTTTAATTGATTTAATTTCGAATTATTGGAATTTCTAATCTGTAAGTCCATTAGGTCCCCTGTTAGCTCATAAAGGTAAAACAAGGATAAATTATTTTTAGAGTAATTTAAATTGTCCAAATTATTTTAGGAAATTTTATATTAATAAGGATTAATATAAAATATAATATATAATACTACATTATAACATATAGTTAATTATAAAAATAATTTATAATTAAAAGTATATAACATGAGAGTATAATGTTTGAATAAGATTCAAATATTAAATTAATTTGAATTGAATTCATTTTAAAACTATATAATAAAATTTAATATAAATTGGATTCATATTAAAGACTATGGATTTAGAGAGAGATATGCATTTTATATGGTTTTAATGCATTATTAATAAATATGAGATATTTATATTAATTAAATAATTAATATTCATTTAAATATTTATTATATATTAAATATGATTTAATATATATTTATTAATTAAGTAAATTTATCAATTAATATTAAAACAAATCATTTACCGTTATGTAGGGGAGTAGAGAGTGGAGTGAGAGGAATACTTCCCCCACGTTGTTTTTCTGTGTAAAAAAGGGAACAACAAAACATATACAAAATCTTTAAGCTCTCACTCTCTCTCTACTCTCTCTAAAAATCTCTGAAAAAAAATCCCAAGAAAGGTTTTTCAGTTCCCTGCCATTTAGATCGCATAATCCTTTATCCTCCCTGAGAATAGTCAAATAACCTCGTGGTGATGTCTTGTCGTTTGTGACCTTGGAGAATCGTGCAGTGGAATTTTTTTGGAGATTTTTAAGAAATCAGTCTTCAAAGGTAATATTTCTATACTGTGGAAATTGTATGCTTGACCTTTCAATTCTGTAAAATTAAGTCTACGTTTTTCCCAATCCCAATTTCAAAGACAAAAGTGATAAAACACTTTCGCATTGGGATTCAATCCCTTCAAATTTACATCTTTCTTGAGTATAATGGTTGAATTCTTAAATTTAAAAAATAAAAATAACTTTTTGAAGGCTACCTTTTTTAGTTATCAAAATTTAGCTTGATTTTTTAAACCATTAGTGAAAAAAAGTTAGCAAAAGGAATAGATTTGGAGGTGGAAGTAGTGTCCATAGGCTTAATTTTCAAAGACAAAAATAAAAAATAAAATGGTTACCAAATGGGACCTAAATTATTTAAATTCTATTGAAAAAAAAAACTTTTTAATATCCAAATTTTAAAGAATTTGTGAAAATATACTCTTTTTAGTCCCCTATTTTTTTAAAAGCTTCGTAACTCCATGAAGTTCTTTTTTTTTAATTGTTTTAGATAATTATATGACATTTTAGATTTAATAAATTATCTCTAAAGTTATTTTAAAATTAACTTTCTCATTAAAGATGTGATATATCTAAAATAATAATTACTTTAGTACTCTTATAAACCTATTCTCAGATTTCGAGGACTTAAAAGGTGCCTCTTTAAAATTCAAAGACCACACACATATTTTAAAAAATTGGAGGACTAAAAAAGTACATTCTAAAATCCCGAGAATCAAAGGCACTAATTCTTCCAAATTTAGGGAATCAAAAGGCAATTTTTCTAATACCATTTTAATCTTTATATTTTTTCCTTTGACCCATTCTAATCTATATTTTTAAATTTTATTATTTTCGTTATATATTTTGAAACATTCAAATTTGTAAACTATAGAAACTTTTTAACATACACTAACATGAGCATAACATAAGCAAAAAAAATGTATGTAGGGAAGAGAATAATATATGAACCTAATAATTATATATCAATAGTATACATAAATGGAGGTATAGAGGATAACCTTTTCTTTTGCCCTTACATTTTCTTTAAATGCCTCTTTTACCCAATCTTGCGACACAACTCTTTGACTTTAAGTGTACATTTAGAGATATTATAACAATAAAGGTGTAACTTTTGTATTTGTTACTGCAATTATGTTGGCTAGTTTTTTATCTTTACAAATTATCTCACAACATGTCTTTTTTATTGTCAAGAACATCTTAGTTGTTTGAACCATCTATCTCTAAAGAATATCTTTTTTCTTATTTGTTGCAGATTTTCGCAAACTACTTCATGTTTCTGGCCTAAGAAAGATTCTTTTGTCCTTATATAATTGGTTCCTTGTGAAGATTATATATATTCGGTTTTGTGGTGTTTCGAGAGAGTATGGTGTGTCGAAAAGTATAGTTTGTTCTTCTTTGTGAGTTTGTAGTTTTTGTCTTGGATTACAACGTATGTTTATGTTTCTACTGTAGTAAATAATAAGTTTATGAATTGGCGTTGTACTTAGAGGAGTATAAGTTCAAGCCTTGAGAGGGATTCTTGTTCTTAGGGGAAGTCTAAACTATCTTGTTTTGAAGTGTGTTTCAAACGAGAAGATGAAAAAGTGATAAAACAACGAGAGATAGAGTCTCAAGTTTAGAGAGAGCCAAAACTCTTCATTGGAAATAATTTGTTTGAGAGTCTCTACAGGAGTTGTTTAACAGATAAGTATTTCATTGTAATCGCTTCTCTTTTTAGTGAAGTTCTTTTCATCGGGCACATTGTCCCTCAGACGCAGGTGTGATAGCACCGAACTGGGTAACCAATCTTTGTATGTTTAGCTTTATGTTATTCTCACAGTTTGGTTTATTATCTTCTATATTGTTAGAAACATTGTGTTTGACTTTTATAGTCGTATCAGACGCCTTAAGTTTTAGTATCAAGGGGACACAACTTTTTGTGCATGTGAGATTACACATTAAATTGGTGCATCCATTCATATATGGATGTGATACATGAATCTTTAAAAAAAAAAAATCTCCCGATCACAATTATTTGAGTTTAGATGTCCGTTGAAGTTAGGATAATAGAGGAATAATTTGTGACATGAATGGTTGTGGAGGCAAGTACACATTGAATAAATGCGCTCATTCATGCATAAATGCAATCTAAATATTAACGACTATTTAAGTTTGGATGAGAGATGTTTGGACAATGGAAGTGGTTCTTTAATTTTTCAATTTGAAAGCTAAACACTTAATCCAAAATGTAAATTTATGCCAACGAGATACCACTATTTGGGTGTAAGGTGTTACACATCAAATTGGTTTATCCATTGACATCTTACCATATTAATTGTCTTCTTTTATAGAGAGATTTCATTGCATCACTTATAATGTGAACTTACAATCACTTAATCGACTTTAAGTCTTAGTAGATATAACACAATGCAAAAAAATTTGCAAATATAGTAGAATTTTGATCAAACTCTTAGAGAGCGTTTGGAGCATAGAGTAGGTTATTATAGTCTGTGGTTATTATAATCTATGAGTTACAATAAACTATATGCTATTATAGTCTGTGTTTGGGGTGCAAACTATTACAATTTGGTTTATAATAGTCCATGATTAGGACGTTGATTATTTTAGTATGTGTTATATAATAGTTGGTGTTTAGAGTGCATGTTATTATAGTCTAGATTATAACTATCTGTAATATAAATGTAGATTATTTTAGATTGTGTGCAATTTTTTCTACTATTATTTTTTATAATACAAGTAATTATGTATATGAAATATAATATTTCGAAAATATAATTAAAACTATATGTTCAACAATTTATACAAAACTAATTGGATTTTAATTTATGTTAAAAGCTAACCATTTTTGTCATTTTGGGATGTACCTTGGTTAACATGGACAAAAAAAAAGTACATTACATGAGGATGCAATTCATATGTTTCATATATATAAAGCTCCATTTTTTGGAGGTACAAAAAAATTTGAAATAAAATAACTAACTCATAATTGCATATTTAAAATATTGACCACCAAGATACATATAAAATCTACTACAAACTTAAATGCATAATTGAAACAAAGTAATTATTGTTCATTATCAAAAAGCAGTTCAAAACACGAGTTGATCAAACATTCTCTTCAAGGAGAAGGTTGCAATACTCTAACTTTATGGTTGTGGGAATGGACAAGAAGCTCTATTTGTATCTTGCACACTATAGAATATGATTTGCATAAGCTTCACCCTCTGTCGGTTATGCAATTCAGAATTATATTGGATTGGCTCACGACTTTCCCAATGAATAAACAATAGACAAATAGATACCAAAATTTATAAAATTGACAAACAAAGGACAAACAGACACCATAATTTACAAAATGGACAAACAAAGACCAACATTTAAAAATTTTACAATAAAAAACATAGAATTAAATCGAAGCTATTGAAGCTTTTGAGTTAAAATTGGAAAAAAAAAAGACCTCATCATCAATTTGGAAAAGGGAAAGAAAATTACCTTAGATTTCCTCATCCTACCAAGCTCTACAATGGATCCTTCAGCCCCCACCACTCTCCAAACGAAAACCTCCACCGCCCACCAAGGAGAATTGTCCTTCAACCAAAAAAATTAAACATCATGATGAAACAACAAAATGAGGAAATCGAACAAAGCGGCAAAGGGAATCCTTCGTTTGGAGCGGCAATGGAATCTTTCGTTCAGAGTGGCAAGGGGAACAAGGAACGGACGCATTTGGAACGACAACAAAACGGAGGAAGTCAGACGAAATCCCAATAAGATCTAAAGAAAAACATGCAAGAGGAGTACCACCCTAGAAGTAGATCTACAGATTTGTGAAGGGTTAGTCGAAATAAGATTTGGTTTCGATAGAGATGGAATTGACGGAGATTAAAATACGTGAAACCAGATCTGAGGAGTGGCATTGACAAAGATGAAAGAGACGAAAACCACATCCGATGAGTGGAATCGATAGAGAAGATAGAGAGAAAAGGCAAGATATGAGGAGTGGAATCGACGAAAATGGAAGAGACGAGCCAAGATCTAAGCACTACATTTGATGGAGAAGAAAGAGAGATAGAAGATATGAGCTAAGAGACGAGAGACGAAACTGAAAGATTGCAAATAGTGAACACGTGATCCGCTTCTAATTGTCCTCCCAACCGATCCGTTTCTGTAATCTAGGGAGGGGAAAGAAAACAAAACATGGAAAACGTGAGCTAGAAGCTCAGTAAGTGGTGCCTTTAACTTTAGAAATTCATTATAGGGAAATACAATTCCAGAACAAGTACAAATCACATAATAATAAATGTAACCTCCCCAACCTGCCAGCTGGATATTCCTGACATGTTCATGTATTCCCATCCCCCGAGTGTTTTCCGCACTATAACCTGCAATGGACGATGTTGAACAATGTCAGCACCCTATAACCCGTCGAATGTGCACATGTCGACATTCAGGTTTAATAAAGCAAATATCATTAAGTTTAAGATTTGATCAATGGTTACCGTCGCAGATCGCCTCCAGTGGTTGGAATGTTTGCCACCTACAGGATTTGTTTCTTAGATCCATTTCTTAAATTGAAAGTCATTTAGATTATTTACTATATTAACTTTTTATTTTCCCTCAGGGTCACCTATACCCCTTTTTACCTAAGCTTGCTATGAGCTAGCCAAAACTTTCCGACTTATTATTTCCTAATACCACTAGGTATCAAATTATTCTTTTTAGGTTCTATGTAAACCTCGCTCACCACTACTTCCCAAGGTTATGACAACAACATAACAACAATCAAATCCAGACAAAACATATTTTCTGATCATGCCAATATTTCAAATATAACCTATATATTTAATCACATATATACATAGAAATTACACATACAAATAGTATAATAGCTCTCATACACTCTTCCTAATGCTCTTTGGAGAGAATTCGTGTTATGATCTGAAAAGAAGTCATTGGCCCTATTTATAGGCGTCCATAGTCCCTCCAAGGTCGACACCTCCTACTTGGTTGCATGTCCAGGCATCCTCTCTTCCTTTTGCCAATATAGCTCCTTGCCACAACCAACTTGAAGTGTTAACTTCTCCTTCATCCAGCTCAACCTAACCGGTTTGCAAGCTCCTTGGTGCATCCACCTCCTACTTTGAGTTGTCTTCCTCATGCACACCTCTTTTGCATGGAATCCTACTTGTCCACCTCCTACTAACTTAAACTTAACCCTTTCTCAATTATCCATCATCAGCCCATGGCTTTCTCATCAACGCATCACTTGAGCCATCCTAAACTCGAGACATTGCAAATCTTTGGCCGCATATTCTTCTTCTCTCGCATAGTTCACCTTTGGCGCATGCGCTCAACTAGGATTATGACAATTATACTCTTCCAACACTTGTTACTAGCCTTGTCCTATGCGCCCACATGTCCTCGGATGTCCTTAGTACATAGCATAACCCCACGCATAACAACTATTGGGTCAAGCTAGGTCTCAACTCAACGCCTCATGGTATTTCTTACCATCGCCTAGCCTCTTACTAAAGCATCCTTTATGACTAACGCTAGCATGTCCTTGTTGAAGGATCTCTTAATGAAGAGCATTCATGAGCGCATTTGGATCTTTCCGATTTCATCGTGACCGAAATACAACATATACATTCTAACATTTAGTTATGCAAATTAACACTAATTAAAGGCATATTTTGAACACTAAAGTATAAGGGAATGCTTGCTCATACCAGTTGAAGACCCTCTTCAAGCTTTGGAACCCTTACGCAGCGGAAAACCTCTGCGTGATCTCTATCGCCCAGCAAACAAGTTGTCTGCAACAGCACGAACTATCACGAACAAGTGAACAGCAGCGGAGATGACACCACCAAAATGGAGCCCTTGGTATTCTCGGAGTGAGAACCCAAAGTGTGGTCTTTGGTGAGTTTGGTAGAGGTAGAAGGGAGAATAAATCGTGTAGACAACAAGCAAATGGGAAAGAAAAGGAAGCTATCGTATAACTAAATATTTATCATTTACAAGAAGCTACACGATCGTGTAGGTTTTACTAAGCGATCGTTTAGTAAAAGGTAGACGATCGTTTAGAAAACACGGCACACTATGCGATCGTTTAGGAAAGCTAAGTGATCATTTAGGAACTAGCATGCGATCGTTTAGGTGTGAGGTGTGCGATCGTTTAGGCGCTAAGCGACTATCATATAGGCTCTCGACTATGCGATCATTTACGTTTCCACACCGATGCCAATTTTTCCAAACTTTTGTAATATGAAACTAATTTTCATTTTATTCTTCGGTTACCATGACCGAAGCGGCTCTCCCACTAACGCACGTTCGAGAAAAATTTTAAGCCAATTATCATGTAATTAATCAATTAAATAATTAATAAATATAATCATATTATATTCTTACCCTATAGTTTGATATCACATACCTACTATACTAATTTCTCCTCTACTTGATATAAATCATATTTATATCTAATTTCCTCTAAAATAATGTATCTCATACATTTAGCCAATTATATAATATATAATTAACCAGTCTAATTATATCATATATAATTGAACTTCCTCTTGTCAATTTGAACATTTCAAATTAACCGAAATACTGATTCTCGACTTTATCCAAGCTACCCAGGGGACCTAATGAACCTGTGACTCGAAGCTCCAACGGTCCGTGAATAGCTGACTAAACTCCTTAGCCACGAGATCCACCATCCGTTAACTATCAGACATTCCACTAAAGACCAACAGTTGAACTCTTCTTACCACAGATATATTTTTGTATCCATCGGATATAACCAATCATGAGTACAATAACCCTTCATAGATGCTCGTAAGTATAGTTGCGCCAATTTACCGTTTTGCCCCTGTAGTTACATTTCACTCCTTAAGTACCACTGATTCCTCTAATGAACAATATAACATAGTCCAACTATGTGTGAACACCTCTCGGGCCAAAGAAAAGGTGTGTGGCACCACATCGTTCAAGCCCTGGAATCAGCCCTTAAAGGAGCTATCTATCTACTTGTCCCTGCTTCGAGGAAGGAGTGAATTCCATCTTATATAGTTGAGTTCCCAGCTTCCAAATCAGACGAATCCTCAAAATGGTAGGTTTGAATCGGCGACCTAGCCATTCGCACCCATATAAATCAAAGGATCGCCCTCAATGGCAGGAGTTCCCAACTCACTCAGAATTGAGGTCATGTTACCTATGATCATCCTAGTGAAGTGAAGTCTCTGTTATGAACGATGTTATATAAACAAGACGTTAACACTTCGTGGTCAGGTCTTATACAAACTCTTTGTATAAGACGCCTCTGCTCGCATGTCCCCAACACAAATGATCAGGATCAGGCCATCTATGACAAGTTACAACACTTGTGACCATTCCACAAAGCGGGCCGCATCCGTAGCGTTACCAGGATAAGGTTTCCCTCCTATATCCATATACTACAGACCATTTTGGTTATCACTCAAGACATAATCCACTTGTATGTCACCACATACATGTTTAAGTTACATATAGATAACCAGAAATTTTTTGTTTATTGGTTTGTGGTAAAGCAAATAAAACATGCAACTGAGGAAAAAACAAGATGTGAAGTAAATATCATATATTATATTACACAAGCGTTCGTACAAACTGTTTACAAACTACAGGACACGAGACTTTAGGGCATCAACCTCAACGTTTGTTGCTTGCCAACGTCCTTAGTCTCTTTCTCAAGACCAAGGCAACTAACCTCGCAAGATTTATGTACCGCAAGCCTTAGCAATGCATGGACACTTCACCATGTGACCACATGGCTTGGCTCATTGTCTAGTTCATCGTGTAGCTCTTCCGCTCATCGTCTAGTAATCTCTCATTGTCGCTCATCATCCAGCCCTCTCACTGACGCCTATCGTCTAATGCGTAGCCCATCACATAGTGCCTACGCCCCATCGCACAGCTTCATCATCTAGCACTCTTTCGCTGTCAATGATCTCGTTATCGCGTATCTCTCACTCATTGTGTATCTCTCGCACATCGCATAGCGCTGACGCCCATTGTCTAGCGCGTCCTTTTATCGTGTAGTGCCTGCGTCTGTCGCACAACGCCCATCATCTAGCACTTCGTCTATCATGTAGCACTCACGCTCATCGTGTAGCGCCCATTGTGTCAATCGCCCAGTGCTCACGCCTAATGCATCGTCTAGAATTTATGTTTATCGTCTAGTGCATTCGAGCTCATCATGTAGCACTATCTTCTAGTGTTATCGTTTACTATCGCATGCAACTACGCGATCGCCCACACGTATGCTCCAACGCCCAGCGCCTTGCACATACTGGTTAGCACACATGCCCAGTCCTAGCGCCTTACGCTCATTACTCTCGCCCTCTCCCTCTCGCTCACGTAGCATCTCATCATCCCCGTGCATGAGCAACCTTTGGGCAGCTTCTCTTGCCAATGCTTCGGCCAACATGCGTCCAACCCTCACAATCTCAACGTATGGTTGTCCTTGGCTTCCATTCTTATTCTCTTATAACCTCTATAAACTTTGTCTCATCTCATGCATTAATGTTTCCTAACACCAAAGGCTTGGTTTATTTTTGGCTTCATACTTAACCAAATTTTCACTAGTTAAGACTTATCACAAAGCTACAAAACCAATTTATTTAAACACTTAGAATTTTCCTTTTCCTCAACATAGAATATAACTTATACTTAGTTAATTCCCTTAATTACGTGCTTAAGTAGGGAAATTTAAATTCGGGTTTCACAATAATAGTTGAAGCCCCATACATGGAGTGGACTATTATATCCCACTTCAATCCACTCTAACCTGGGGCCTGAACAACCCCTTAAAGGGCATTTGGGGTAAGGAGTTTGTAACATCCGGAGTTTTCAGTGATTTTAAATTTGATTATCTTAAATTGATTGGTTTTTTAGTGCTTTAATTTTGGTTTCAAGAGCGAAATTAAAGAAAATAATTAATTTAAATTGAATTTTTAAGAGAAATTGTGATTTAATTCAAATTGATAGAATTGAAGTTTATTTTGGGATTTCTAATTTAATTAGAATATGAATTTCTTGAATTAATTGGATTATATTGTATTCAAAAAAAGTAAATCTAATCTATCTACTACTTTAATTAAGGATTTTCTAATTAATAAAAATGTGGATTTCCTAATTAGAGAAAATGTCTTATTAAAAAAGAAAATCTAATTTATCTACTACTTTAATTATTGATTTTCTAATTAATTAAAAAAATGTCTTATTCAAAAAGAAAATCTAACCGCTCTACTACTTTAATTATTGATTTCCTAATTAGATAAAGTGTCATATTCAAGAAGGAAACCTAATCTATTTACTACTTTAGTCATGGAATCCCAAATAATTTAGGATTAGGATTATTCCTCCTCTATGAATACAATCATCCACTTCATTCTAATGGGAGGTCGATAAGAGAGAAATGTCCCTTGTTACTTCCGCATTTTTTTTCAGCCATCTTGCTCTCTTTTATGTAATAAAGAAGTTTATCTTAAAAACTTCTAAAGACATTTAGTTGTTTAATAAAGATAACTTCTATTTTATTTTTCCATAAATATTCTTAGAAATTGATAGGGGAGGTTGATTACTTATAGAGTTATATTTAGGCTCAAGTTCAAGGTAAGTAATCTTATTACTGGAACTGCCTTTGTGTCAAGCAATAAATTTAAGAATGATTATGAGGATCCTAAGATTGTTTGCATCGAGATGCATTAGGATAAATAAGTTGATCTTAATTGTGTTTTAAAGCATAATACAAGTGCAAGCATTAACTAAATTATTTTTGTTTATATGATTTGCTAGGTGAACATTGAGCATGATGATATGTATTTGCATGTTTGTAGGACTATGTTTTATGATGCATGTTATGTTTATGATAGTGATAGTTACCTTTATCTGTTATTAGATACCCATCAGAGGTAGTGGTGATCTCCTTTGAGATTTCACCAAAGGTTTGTATTTTCTTCGGAATTCACCAGTGGTTTGTGTTTCTTTCGAAAATCACTAGAGGTGGTGATCTCCTTTGGGATTCCATTAGAGGTTTCTGTTTCCTTCAGGATTGACAGAGGTTTGTGTTTCCTTTGGGATTCACTAAAGATGGTGATCTCGTTCAGGATTTCGATAGAGGTTTGTGTTTCCTTTGAGGTTCACCGAAGATTTGTGTTTATTTCAGGATTCACCAGAATGGGGATCTCCTTGGGGACTTCATTAAAGGTTTGTGTTTCTTTTGGGATTTACCAAAAGTTTGTGGGTACATCTCACTTACGGTAGGGCGGGTTCAATTGTCCACTAGTTAGCCATCCCATAGAAAATAAAGGTTTACGCACGTCCCACTAGAAAGTAGTATCTGGAGGACATAGATGCTTAGCCTTGACCTCAGTAGTTGGATTACTTACTGAATATTTTATACTCATTCTTTCTCATGTTTATTTTTCAAGTAAGGGTAACAACATGTCGGCAAAAGACTAGTGGAATCCGTGATCGAGCCACTGGGACCAGTCATATGCTTTCGCTCATGTTTTCATGATTTTATTTTTTAAAATTGCTAGTCTTGATGTTTGAACTTAAAGTTTTGGTATTTGTGCTTTTTAAACTTTTAAGAAAATTTCTAATTTTGTTTTATGGTTTTAAGGGTACCCTGTTTAATGAATTTCAATTATTTAGTTATAATAAATTTAATTATTTTATGCTATTTATTTGTTTTTACTAAGTCATGAAAAGATGTCAATTTGAATGGTACGCAGGTATGTCTATGTAAAGACCTAGTTTAAGTCCTAGGAAGTCGGGTCGTTACCGAGTTGGTTATTATAGTCATAGGTTATTATAGTTAGGTTACAATACATTGTGTGTTGGGGTGTAGATTATTTTAGTTTGGATTATAATAGTATGTGTTTGGATGTAAACTATTTTAGTTTGAGAATGAAATAGTAAACACTGTAGCAAAGAATAAAAAAATAATGAATGAAAGATGTTAAAAACAACAACAAATAGTAAATACTGTAGTAAATTATAGTTTTATAATAGTGTTTACTGTAACTAATTAGAAAATACAAAATAGTTTTTACAATAACAAGAGGTGGTTATTATAGTTTTAGGATAATATTTGCCACACACACCCCCTTTGAGTTTATCATTGATAAACCATATTACTTATAGAGTCTATCAGCTTAGAGTCTACCATGGATAATTTTGCTATATTTACAATGTTTTAAAAATATTTCTATATACTTAAATATTATCTTTAAAAGTGCCACCTATAGCAATTACCTTAAAAAAAAAAAAAACCTTCACACTACAAAATTCATCTTGTTTTTGTTAAAAATCCACAAAGTGGAGTGAGTTATTGGGGGAAAAATTAAAAGGATATTGTCCTTTTAGAAACAATTTAGGAAATATAGTTGTTTTCAAACTATTTGTAAAAATATTGTTGTTTTTTTTTTAATAACTCGAAGGTTCAAAAGGATGTTGTTGTTTTTTTAAATATTGTTGGTCGAATTTTGAACCCTCGATCTTGTCTTTTCTTTTTTTTTTTTCTTCTTTCTTTCTTTCTTTTTTTTAATTTTCCATTTTATAAAAACAATTTCAAAAATATTTTATTTTTTATTATTTTATTTAAACTCTTAAAAGAATAAATTAAAAAAAATAATATCTCATAAAATTATATATATATAAATCAAAATATCTCATTTATATAAAAATAATTACAAAAATCAATGTGTCCCACAAGGCGAACGTCGTCGATTTCGAGCGGGTTATCGTCGTCGACTTTGAACTTGAGGTTGCTCGGGTTCTTCTTGATGTTGCTCTGGTACCTCTGCAGGTGCAATATAAATATTCATTGTGCTCTCCACGACTCCGACCATGTCCATGCACGTATGAAAACGAAAGACCAGCCTCTGAGTCATAATGTTCTGAACCAAATGTTGGCATCATCATCATCGGACTAACATAATCAGTTTGACCCTACGTCTGCATCATAGGGGGCAACTCTTCCACATTATGTGCAACCTCATCAAACTCATCCTCTTCCCGAACAGGTCCTCTATGTCTAGGAGTTTGTGGAGGAACAATAAGTATATCGTACATATAATGAATTTCCTCCATATAGCTTTGGTTGTCACTACATATAGCAAGAATCTGGTTCGGATCATTCGCAACCTCACGAAGTCTACTGTTGTTCAATCTCTATGAATTATAAAACAATTAGACAATATTTAAAATAAATTTAAATTAAAAATAATTAGATAATATTCGTTCATTTACCAGATGACCCACAGCTGCTCCCAGACGAGTGACGTAGCGCCTTGTGATATTATTATATCAATGAATATATTCTGGAGTGACATCTGTGTCAAACTGTTCAAGAGAAACCCCCACTTCAATAAACCTTGCACGATAGTGCCATCGCACTACCAAATGTGCAACTTTTTCGGACCAATCTCCAGTCTTTAGATCAATATCATGAAGTATGGGTTCAGTATTACAAGGCGATAGGACATCCTGCTGAAAACCGAATTGTCTCATCATCCTGTCAGAAAGATGTCACTCACCAATGTGAAAACATATGAGAGGACTCACGTCCGCCATATGTTTTGACCATTCGTACAAAAATTAGGCAAAGTATGCATAATAATTTTGTACGGCTCCCAAATAACTTGAAACACAAAATATTATATTAGAGAATATTAAAGACCAATACAATAAAAATATGTATAAAATAATTAATTAGGTTCAGTGTAATGTACCTGATTAGGTTGAAACAGATCAAACATGTATCTATACTAGCTGACTACATGTGTGGTTGTCCTAGTCACACAAAATTTGTCTCTCCACCTAAATTTTTAAATTGATAATTTAGAATTTAAATTAACTAGATCAGTGATATAAAAATTAAATTGAATTAAAACAACATACCGAGAACCGTAGGCTCGTCCAACTAACTGAGCGTCATTAACATGTTATAGCTGTGGAGCCATTGTTGGAAATCGCTCCCAAGCCCATAGTTACAAAACTATGAGAGGCCCAACTATCTCTCGAACCTTAGGTCTTGTTGCTTTGCATAATTGTCTATACAACCATGGCAAGCATGCTCCATCCCACGAATACCGCCCTGCATCATGGAGGTTAGCAATAGTGGCAAGAACATCAAGTGAACAAAAGGACTTGATTTATCTGAAAACAGACTTCCACCCATCATTTGTAGTATATATGCTCGCGCATATCTTATGACGGTTTCCTCGTCTACATCATCTGTGAGCTCACGAATTAAGTTATAATAAAAAAAAAATTGAATATACAATAAAAGTATCTATACTTAATTAAATAAACATGATAAAAGAAGTATTTATTTCTCAATTAAAAGAATAATGTATAACTTTATTGATTACAATAAAAAAAAATTGAATATACAATAAATTTTTATAAAAAAATTGAATATACAATAAATTATAATAAAAAAATTGAATATACAATAAAAAAAATTATTTATTTTTCAATCCCTAACTATCTAGAGCCCGTCTTAGTAACGAAGGATACTTCCTTCGATTACGTACTAACCGATTACAAAATTCACATCGTTATCGAGTGGCTGGTTCTATCCAATCCATCTCGTTGTGATAAAGTGAACTTTTTGGTCTACCAGAAAACAACGATGGATTAGGATGTAAGACGGGTATATTAGGGTGCATGATCCAGTAATCTTTGTGCGGTACAGGTTTAAATTGAGGAGAGTAACATTCAGCATACGTTGACAATTTATAGTAGTCCTCAATAAAATATTCGTAGTTCATGTTAAAATTTGAGCAAACGGCCATAAAATGCGAGCATAGAATGCCGAATGCTTGCCACTTGTTACATAAACAGTACCGCTCGGACCTGTTTAGCCTCAATATTTGAATGTTTCCTCCTTTGGCATTGAGACTATGACGTCCAATCTTTACATGAAACATGTCTTCATACTGATCGTATGATTGTACTTCATGTTTACTAGGTCTTGCAACCAATTTATTTATTTTGTCATGTGCGTACCTGGATTTTTACTCTATTTAGTATTATAAAATATGTTTGAAATAAATTGTTAATAAAATATATATAAAAAAAATAATATTACCGGGTGTATTTATCTTGACGCTTCAATGCATCCCTTATTTCTTCTCTTCTTTTCTCGAAATAGTTCATGCATTTGAAGAATGTTATATGAACAATAGCATTTATAGGTAACATTCGAGCTCCTTTGAGGACTCAATTTATGCATTCTGATAGATTTGTCGTCATCCACCTATATCTGAATCCTCCATATGTGCTTGAGTCCATTGCTCTAAACTAATGTTGTCAAAAAAACTCAAACAACTCCAATTTATTCCTTTGATATCTTCAATTGCTTTGTTTAACTTTCGAATTTGAAACTGATACCCGGCATGATAAACATAATTTTCAATGAATTAAATTTATACTTTTTATTGAAGTTGCTGACGATATGTCATAAGCAGAAACGATGGTGACATTTCGGTCTCATCCAACTATTTGTTGGGTTGTTCACTGCTACGATTATACCAGCATGTTGATCTGAAATTGAACACACCTCTTCGTGTCTTACAATTTCTCTCAGGTGTTTCAGGAACCATCCCCATGAGTCCACGGACTCTTCATCAGCAACAGTAAATGCAAGTAGAAGAAGATGGCCGTTCGAGTCAACTTATGTAGCAATCAACAGTTTTCCTCTATAGTTGTCGTACAAGTGTACCATCTATCTGAATTATCGACCGACATTTATTAAAAACTTCTATACAAGGACCAAATGCCCAAAATATAGAAGTTAGGATAACATGGCCTTCAATAAGCGTTTCTTTACCTCTCCACTCTACACGTGTTCCGGGATTGGTCTGCTTAACCATATATAACCACATGGGCAACAATTTGTAAGACTTATCCCAATCATCGAACACTTTAGCCAACGCTTTTCTTTTTCCCTCCCATACCCTATGGTAAGGAACATGATATCCAAACTTTGATTTGATGTCGGACTGCAGTTGTGCCATACTGATAGATGGTTTTTCTCTTACGGCGTCCAGAACTCCAGTGCAATCATTGATGAATCCATTGCATGTGACTTTGACTTAGTTCTGAATAAAAACATGTATGTTGCTCATCATACTTAGTGATCTCGAACAAGCCATGCGATTTTTTCTCTATTGCACGAAGTCTTCACTTACAACCTTCCTCCCACTTCTTACACCGAATTGTCCAAATCGTCGGTGTAGATTCAACAACCTCATATGGTGCGTGACACTTTATTGCAAAACATTTGACCGCGTGTTATAGCATTTCCTTGTCTTGACAAATCATCCCTTTATACAATTGAATATTGTCAACGTCCACAGGGGCTACAACTGGGTCATGTTCTCGAATGCTATCCAGTACATTCATATCCAAACCATTGAATGTATCTGAAAGTATCTCATGTCCACGACCATCAAAATCCAACTCTTCAAATTCATCATCCGTTTCTGTTCTGAAGTCTCTATACAGGTTGTTAGCCATCATATCTTCATTATCACATGGTGATGCAACTGACTCCGGATCAGGATCGATACATTGAGTTGGATCTTCAAACTGGTTAAATAATGTATCAGGATCCACCCCTATCCTATTTACATTTACATACAAATGCACTAGATTTGACAGTTACATTACCATTGAGAACATCAAGTTCATAGCTTGTGCATTCGAAATAGGGAATGACATAAACCTTATTGGTTTTAGATTAGGATGTCTATATATATATTATTATATTTTTATAAGAATATATTAAACTTTTTAAGGTTTTATGAACATTCAACTTTTTAAACATAACAATAAATTAAACTTTTTATAACTATTTTAAAAAATAACAACAAATTAAAACTTTTTCAAATTAAAAATGAGGTAAACTTTTAAAACTATTTTTTCAAATTTAATTACAAAATAAAAAATTAAATTAAATTAAACTTTTTCAAACTTTTTCAAACATATTTCAAACATTTTTCAAAGTTAATACTTAATTAGAAATCAAATATCATAAGAAAATATATTAAAAAATACATAATAACTATCACAATAATTTTGTATTAAACTATAAAATAAAGTTTATTTGTTTATAAACATAAACTTTTAAGTTTTAATGAACATCAACTTTTTAAACATAACAAATAAATTAAACTTTTTATAACTATTTTTTTAAACATAACAATAAATTAAACTTTTATAACTATTTTTTAAACCTAACAATAAATTTAAACTTTTTATAACTATTTTAAAAAATAACAACCAAATTAAACTTTTCAAACTAAAATGAGGTAAACTTTTTTAAACTATTTTTTCAAATTTAATACAAAATAAAAAATTAAATTAAATTAAACTTTTTCAAACTATTTTAAACTATATTTTCAAAGTTAATACTAGAAAATCAAATATCATAAGAAATATATTAAAAAAATCACAATAATTTTGTATTCAACTATAAATATCAACTTTTTGAACATAACGACAAACTAAACATTTTAACAGTATAAACATCAAAGTTAATACTAAAGAAATCAAATATTGAATGAATAAACTAAACTTTTGAAACTATACTAAACTATTTAACTATCACAATAATTTTGTATTCAACTATAAATATCAACTTTTTGAACATAACAATAAACTAAACATTTTAACACTATAAACATCAAAGTTAATACTAAAGAAATCATATATCATAAGAATAAATTAAACTTTTCAAATATCATAAGTTCAACTCACAGATTCGACGGTAGTTCTCTTTTTTCCTTCAAAGTTGTTCACCCTTTTTTCCTGTTATTTGTTATCTGACAACAACTACAAAAAAATTAAAAAAAATAATATAAGAACAAAAATAAAATGTATAATTATTCTTAAAAAATAAAAATTTAGTAAAGTAACGAACCAGTATAGTTTGTAGTCAAGGGTTTGTGTGAGAATAATTGTATTAAACGAAATACAAGAAGAGAAATGGAAATGGAAATGGGAGGAGAGGAAGATGATTTCGAAGGCTTATGTTTTAAGGCAGTGAGGGGGCAATGAGCAAAATCAAGGGGAGAGAAAATGAGGCTGCAAAAATTATCAAAGGAGTGAGCAAAAATGAAGAGGCAATGAGCAAAATGAAGGGGAAAGGTGGGTTTAAAAGGATGTAGATCGATTAAATGGGTAGTTGAAGAGGCATGCATAAGGTTGTGGAGGGCAGAGGTCAGCATGCATGCAGTTGGTCAAGGCATGCAGGGAATCGAAGTAGGGGCAACATGGTGATGGGACTTGACACTGCATGTTGAGGGTTGAAGTTTCGACATAGATAAGTCGAAACTTCAACCTTCGACTTATCTTCCCTATCGAGGATTGAAGTTTCGACTTATGTATGTCGAAACTTCAACATTCAATAACCCTCAATATACATATTGTTTCTAAGTCTCTCTTTGTTTATCGAGTTCTCAACGTTCGACCTCTATATTAATCGAATCCTCAACCCTCGATTTCTAGCCTCAATATCCCAAAACAACACTATTTCTCTAATAAGTTTCAAAACTACCTTATTTTCCTAATAAGTTTTGAAAACAACAATAATAATATAAAAATGTCCGTTATTGGGCTTATGAGCTACGCTTACGGCCCATGCAAACTGAAGTGGGATTGGACTTATGGGCCGACTATCCAAAAGGGCAGTTGCTACATTAATGCCACGTACCGTAAAGCTACAATGCGTACGAGAGTTGACGCCGTGAAGAAACGGCGCCACGGCTTGTAAATTCTGTTCATGAACAGTCGTACACTTCCCGCTTCCGTCCCGTTCCCGTCTCGGCTTTGCTCTACTGTTCACATTTCTCCTTGTTGCTCTTCTTCTCCCAACAAAATTTCGCTCCTGTTCTTCTCTCCATGATCGTACGAGAACCAGCTCTTGTTTTCGATTCATTGCCATCAAATTCGATCAGGTTTCTGCACCGTCGTATGGCGGTTCGTGATTCTCCATCCAGCTTGTTCTTGTGAATTCTTCAATCTATGGCTGCTCGAGGTGTTGATTTCAAGTGGTGAGTCTTCCATACCTCCCTCTTTAATTCAATGAATTTCTGTCTTAGCCTGATAGTACCAGACCAGTACTTTGTACTTAGCTTGATAGGTTTTCGACGACGTATTTGATTCTTGCAGGTATGACGGGTTTTTCTTGTCGATGCTCGCGACTAGTGTGTATCCTTCAGTATTTTGGAGAATTTTGGGATTGTTTTTCTAGGATTATTTTTCAGTCTCTTACAATGGTTGAGTGATGACTCATCAACTGATGCATTTACTTTCGTGTAGCCATGCTTTGAAGTTTGAGTGAATTTCTCTTTAAATTCTATGGTTTAAAATCAAGCGCAATGTCTTCATCTTAACGTTTTTTATTTGTGTATTTTCTTTAACTATTTTGCTCGATAGAGTAATGGTTTCAATCAATTGGAAGAGGTATCATACTTGTGTACATCCCTTGCATATATGGATTGTGGTAAGTTCTACTTAACTTCGGACTAGTATGAGATATTATTACTATTTGGTTGCTTTCTCTTGTGGATTTTTTGGGCCCAATGATAATCAGCTTTTGTTTTTTGTTTTTGTATAGGTTGATTATACTGCGGTCTTTGTTTTTCGCCTGCTTATGTTTGTAGATAATGGACTTGCTGCTGGAATGGGTTTGTAAGGCTTTCAACTTTTAGTTTTACGTTAATTTTCAGTTTTTTTGTTAATTCTCCATTAGCAAATAAGCTTTATAAAGATATTGTATTGTCAGAAAATAAACTAAAGGAAAAAAATGTTTCTCCAATACCTTTATTATGGGTGGTATGGTTTGAGCTTAAAGATTTTAATTCATGGGGTAAAAATCAAAACAAAGATAGATTCTGACTGCAAAGATTTGTCGACCTTTGACTCAACATCAGAAGCATGGTTACCAAAGTGCGAAAAAGAAAGAATAGAACATCTGTTGCTGATTTAAAGAACTCTATTCTGTTGGCCAATTTTGGTTTATTCTCATGGGATTGTTGAAGCTTCAAGTCATGCTTGTGTAGAATTACTATGAAACCCACCCACACCACCCCAAATATTTGTTTCAATTAGGGAAAGTTATGACCTTGTAATATCACTTTGGCTTTGATCTATCATCTCAATGGATGTTCTTAATCTTAATTGAGATACTTATTTTGGCTTCGTTGTGTGGTGGGAGGGGAGAGATACTTATTTTTGGGAGGAACATTGGGTGGGGGAGAGACCTCTTTGCATTATGTTTCCTCGATTGTATCATCTATCATCTCTCAAAAATCATTTTATAGCCGAATTTTTAGTTTGGTCTGGGAGCTCTTGTTCTTTTTCTTTTGGGTTCCATCGTTCTTTTTTCGATAGGGAAGCTACAGATGTGGCTACTCTTTTTCTTTACTCGAGAGCCACACCTTTATGTTGGGGAGAAGGGGTCTCAGATTTTGTAGCCCCAATCCTTTGGAAGAGTTCTCTTGCAAGTCTTTCTTCCATTGTTTGGTTGATCCTTCTCCCTTAGGTGAGTTGGTCTTCTCGGTGTTTTGGAGGATTAAGGTTCTTAGAAAGTTGAGGTTTTTTACATGGCAGGTTCTTCACGGCGTGCTAACACGCTCGATAGGCTTGTTAGGAAGATGTCTATAATTGTTGGGCCTTTTTGTGGTATTCTTTGTCGGAAGGCGGAGGAAGACCTGGATCATATTCTTTGACAATGTGACTATGCAATTAGCATCTGGGACTCTTTTTTTCTAGACATCTGGTATGTTGAGTATTCGTTATAGAGATGTCAGTGCTATGATCGAAGAGTTCTTCTTCAATCCACCTTTTGGGGAGAAAGGCTGGTTTCTTTGACTTGCTAGAGTGTGTGCGGTCTTTTGGGTCTTGTGGGGCCAACGGAAGAGTAGAGTGTTTAGGGGAGTTGAGAGGGATCATAGGGAGCTTTGGTCCTTCCTTTGTTTTCATGTTTCCCTTTGGGTTTCAATTTCAGTTTCGAATATCTTTTGTAACTATTCTATAGGTGTGATTTTACAAAGTTAGAGTTCCTATAATTGGAGTCTCTCCCTTTTTCTGGTGGGCTCGGTTTTTTGTACGTTTGTGTATTCTTTCATTTTTCTTCAATGAAAGTCCTTTTTTCCATTAAAAAAAATTGACAATACATTTTTCTCGCTCTACTTTTCCTTTTCAATAGTTCTGTTATAGTTGATGATGCCATTCAAAATCTTCTTATCTTCTAAATTTGTGTATAATAGGGACTTTGGTTGGCAGCAGAGGTATGCTCGATTTTGTGGAAGAATTGTGGTTCTTTCAGTTCTTGCACTTCTGCTATATCCATTTCTTTGGGCTTGGACTGCCATTGGTACTTTATGGTTTAGAGAAGCCCATAAATGTGTATGTTATTTTCTATTTCAACTCCCATCACCACCACCATAATCTTCATATTTCTTCAAATATTTATGGATGCATTGGTTTAAATGTGTCAGCTTCCCGAGCAAGGCCAGAAATGGGGATTCCTAATTTGGTTGCTTTTTAGCTACTGTGCACTCGTATGCATTGCTTGCATGTCATTGGGAAAGGTCAGTTCTATTATGTTTACTATGTAGATTCTTATTGGAGTTTATTGTGACTCATGTCTGGACTCTTTATTAATTTGTAGCTTAGTTAACAGTTGTTTTAATATCCAATTTTTACATTTTTTATGAGTTCTTGTTGAAAATTCTCAAATGTTTTTCTGTATTTATACATGAAATTCATATAGTTATCTTTGAAACCTCCGTGTAGTGGTTAACTCGTAGACAAGCACTCTTGTTTCGGGCGCAACAAGGGATCCCTGTATCAGAATATGGGGTAAGAAATTAAGCTTCCTGCATCTTAGATTTTTGGAACCTAAAAAGATGTGGATTAATTCTTATTCTGCATTATCAATTTCTCTGCTTTATGTTTGCGATGACACCTATATGGAAATTAAGGGCTTGTTTGGTAGGCAATCTGAAAACAGAATTTTGAAAACTAGGGATTTAAAGAAAAAAGAGTGGGATTTCATGTTTTTAGATTGTGTTTTGTAACATATTCAAAAATTAAATTTCAATTTAAACAATTTTTCAAAATGTGTTTGACAATATATTTAATTACTCACTACATACTATGTTGAATATAAACTATTATTAATTAATTTATGAACTTGTTTTATGGTAAAAATTTTATATAGTTATTATTTTGTGTAACATCATATAATATATAACATGTAATATATTACAAATTTTAATTAACAAAAATAATTGAGTTTAGAACATGAAATAGTATATTTGTTATTGTTTTTTCTCATTTGTAATATAGTTCTGCATTTTAAAATCTTGAAATCAAAATCTGGATACATTGAAAACATAAAAAATTTGTTTTCAGAATTTGACTATTTGGATCACAAAATTCGGAAACGATTTTCAAAAATAGAATCTAGACTGCCAACCAAACACATATTCGTTGAACTCAGTGAATCTGCAACCAGCCCTTCTTTTGTAATTTTCTCCTACAGTATATTCTCTGCTTTCAATTAAGATTTTTATTTTTATTTTTTGCATTGGCAATTAGAAGTGCAAACGCATGAGGAATTGATCTATCCTTATTGTTTTCTTTAGGTCCTTTTACTATGTGGTTCTATTCTTAAAATTAAGATTTGAAAATTTGATTTTCTTGTATTAGATGCCAACCATGACATATTTAGGGTCAATACACTTCTTGGGCAACTAAATAAACGTTTAAATGTATTTTAATCCTTATTTTTCCCTCTATAATTTTGCTCATGTGATGAAACTGATAGTGACAACAATTTTTCCATTATAGGTCTTGGTTGACATGATCCGAGTGCCAGATTGGGCTTTTGAAGCCGCTGGACAAGAAACAAGGGTAATGGGCCAAGATGCTGCTGCATACCATCCTGGACTTTACTTGACTCCTGCTCAGGCAAGTCTATTAGCGCTGGAATTCACATTTTGTGATCAATATTGTTGAGCTTTACCCAACACCTGTTGTCTGGTAGCACAAGAGTAGTTTTGTGCTGTTTTTACCATTTTCTCGTTTAATGGTTGTACAAATTATTCGCTAAAAAATTGAGGGAAGTTCATTGACAAGACATTAAAGGATTGTGGATGTTGAATTTTTTTGCGAGGAGGGCTCAGCATCTTAGGTTCTTAGCCTTTAAACTTTTTATGAGAGATCTTGTCCAAATCCTAATCTGTGCAAACCATCGTGTGGGTTCAAATTGAGGATCGAATCTTTTGTTTTAAACTGATGGTCAAGCTATTTGTTGATGCTTGGACAGAGGGAAGCTGTGGAAGCACTTATTGAGGAACTTCCCAAATTTAGGTTAAAGGCTGTTCCAACAGATTGCAGTGAATGTCCTATCTGCTTAGAAGAGTTCCACGTAGGGAATGAGGTAATTGATTTTTAATGTATTTCCATTTAATTTATAAAAGAAGTTCGGAAAACTTGTGGGTATAATAAACTTGTATTTTACTGCATTTCACGCTCGAGCTACAGAAGTTGGTGGAATCCCATGCTTATAAATACATGAAAGCATGAATCTTTTGTTGGTAAATTATTGAAAATAAAGCTGCTAGCATTGAAAATTGGTGCAGGTTCGTGGCCTCCCTTGTGCTCATAATTTCCATGTAGGATGCATTGATGAGTGGCTTCGACTAAATGTGAAATGCCCTAGATGTCGCTGCTCGGTCTTCCCAAACCTTGATCTCAGTGCTCTGTCCAATCTCCGTTCCGATGTTGATAGGCCATCTGCAAGTGTTGTTACGGCCAACCATTATATGAGATCTCAACCTTCCAGCCAAAGTTATCTGGTGAGATTGCAGGGTCTACTTCGACCTGTTCGCACAGAAAGCACTGATGCACAAAGTGATTTAGAGTCTGCTAATGCTTTGGAAGCCGCTGAGAATGCCTCTATCCATGACCAAACAATACCAGGACGGTCTCCCGTAAGACCCATGTCTTTGAGTCAGTCCACATCGCAGCTCTAGGTAGCTGGGGGTGTTTTTCTCCCTTTATATTTTGACTGCTTCTAACTGCTACTGTAAAAACTAAACGAAAAGTGTCCACATCTTGCCATTTGCAAATCTCGGCAATTGTGTAATAGACTAATAGTAAAGCTCGAACGTTTGTTTTTTTGTATCCGAGGAATCTTGTTACATTCTAGAAAAACTCAATCTTTCCACTGTTTATCTTTAGCTGTATCTTGTTCATCAAAATTAATTTTAGATCTCAATATTCGACTATTCATCCGCCTGCGAAGGAAGATTGGGCATGTGCTTTTTTGCAAAAGGAGATTGGGCATGTGCAATTCAACTGGAGAATCCTCTTATTTTGACAGGTTTGTTTTTAACTGTTCCAATTGTTAATCGTTATTTCTCACTCCAATTCTCTGGTTGACGCAGGTTCTTACTATGGGGAACCAGATGACGTCAACTTGAGGTATAAATAATATTCTGAACTTTTATAAAAGAATATCTTCCATTAACTTGAAGTGAACAAAGCATGTGGTACATAAGGGCGGTGTTATTAAAAATTAGTGTTTATTTGTCTGTCTGTGCTTGCTTCTTCAGGTGGGGTCATAAATTATTGGAAAATGTCTCTGGTTCGATGCACACTCTATTCTCCACCAGGAATGTGGCAATGACCGAGTGGAGCAGCCTCTACGAACAAATGTGGTGATTGACACCCTTCCATTTTTTCTCCCTCCCACCTTATAAAAATGGAAGGACATATTTGATAGTGATTTGAAAATGTTGAAAATCACTTTTGTCATATTCAAACGTGTTTTGATACACGTCTCTATTAATTCAATATTAGAACTATGTGTGATTTTACACCTTTAAACGTCATTTCCATGCCATGAAGATTATTTTTGAAGTATTAAAAACATGTTTCATGGTGATTTAAACATGTCAAACATGATTTTAACTATTTTAAATTTATCCTAAAAAATGCCCTTAGCGAGGATATGATCCATATAAGTATTCGGTTCATTTATTTCACAGTTCCATAATATAATCACATTTTTGTTAAATAATTAATGGAAAACCATGACAAGGGAGGGAACCCAAATGCTCTTTTCCAATACAAGTATAATTTAGTGGTAATTGATAAGTATTTCTGAAGTTGGAACGGGAAGTTCGAATCTTCAGAAAAGCTAAAACACTCTTTATCCTAAATTTAGGAGAAGATAAAATAAAATAAAAATGGAGTACGGATGAAAATTCGTAGAGGTATTCAAACTTTTGTTCCTGCTAATATTCTTGGTTTCATCTTGTCCATGGATTTAGGTTATTGGAGAAAATGATTGGTCTGGTTTGTATGGCTTCCAATTTTGGCCACAACATCTCCAAGGAGCCCCACCATATAAAAACCATAAATTGCCTTCTTGGAGAATGTCTATCCAATTCCAGGTTTGGTGGTCATTTTCTTATTATTGATTTAACTTTTGGTTTTCTCTGCCGATTTGAAATTATACTTTTAGTTGTCCAAAATTATTTTATTAACTTATTTTTTAAGATGCTTGCTGATTGTTGGTTGCCAAAAAGATCATTGGGAGGTAGCTGTAATTTTTTTTTCCAACCACATGACGATATTTTAAAATTTTCAACGTTGGCCTAGTGGTAAAAAAGAGACCGTCTCAATAAATGACTAAGAGGTTAAGGATTCAATCTATGGTGGCCACCTACCTAGGAGTTAATTTCCTATGGGTTTCCTTGATACCCAAATGTTATAGGGTCAGGCGAGTTGTTCTGTGAGATTAGTCAAGGTGCGGGTAAGTTGGGTCCGAATACTCACAGATATAAAAATAAATTAAAAAAAAAAAAATCTTTCCTTATTCATACAGCTTGTTTGCCAAAAAAAAAAAAAAAAAAAAAACCTATTTCAACAATTTAAAAATTGGCTTTTAAAAGTGTTTACCTTTTTCAAGTATAAAAAAAAATTATTTTAGGGTGATTATCAAATATAGGAAAATTATGTAATTTATAAATATAATAAAATGTCAATGTCTATTGCCACATTGATAAACATCTATAAGATTTGAGAATATTACATTGAAAAAAAAAATAGCAAATCTCGGCATGTAATCAAGCAAGATGTATCGAGAAGGTCCAAAACAATCTAAGTTAGAAAAAGTTTAGCAAATTTCCATATGTAATTAGGTGAGATGTTATCTAGAAGGCACAAAACAATTGATAAGTTTTAAAAAAATGATTTTTTAATTAATTTTTTTGTGGTCGATTTCGTCTAAGATGAATTGAGAAAAATTATTTTTACGAGTTTTAAAAAAATGTGTTAGTTTTTTAAGATAAAAACCTAAACCAACTGTTTTTGACAATTTTTTAAGAAACTTTGATCTTTAAAAGTAGCATTTGTTGGAAAATATCTATGTATTTGTATCGTATATTTTGACCATTTGATGTTGGGATAACTTTTCTTAAAGAAAAAACATCACAAACTATTGAAATTAAGAACATAAGACACCTCTTTACTTGGTTCAAAATACTATTTTGATACATCTTAATTTTTAAATATAATACGTGTCTACGTTTAATTGAATTCAATAAAACTAGGGTTGGTAAAATTCTTCGTAGGATTGAGACTTCGGGCGGGGAGTCTCTGATTTGACCGAGGATGGGGTCAAACTGGGGATCCCTTTAGGGCCCCGAACCAGTCCTGCTCCATCCTCGTCCTCGTCCTTGACCTTGGCTTGATTAGGTTTATATATATTTATATATATATATATATATTAGGTTTTAACTTTTTACATTTAGTTTAGTTTTTAATTTAACCCAATCTAAGTCCAAACCAAATAGAATTTTAGGAAAAAAAAATTAGAAAAAAAAGGTCTTCATGCAGAAATAAAAGGGAAAATGGACCCGTTTCTTTGACGGGAATGGATTTCCTGTCGCCCGCCATCGGTGAAATCCCCAACGGGGACGGGATGCTCCCTGCCCTGCTCCGATCCCATTATCAATTCTAACTAAAACCAATCGGTGTGGCACGGAAAAGAGTATTTGGGGAACTATTCTACGTTACCATCCATAAGAAGGTTAAATTTTATTTGCTTTGTTTTTTTCTTCCTTTTATGATTGTTTTTTCTTTTGTTTCTTTTTTAAAAACACAGTGTAAAATCTACGCAATCTAAAATATACTGAAATTTACCTAGTTCAAAACAAGAGTTCAGTCAATGTAATTTAAAAAAAAAAACAAAAAAACAAAACCTCGGCTTTTAGTTTTCTTTCTTTTCATTTTACATCATGTATTAAAATATAGATGTCAAAGGCAATATTAAGATTTCGATTTTAATAAAATGTTGACGTTCACAGATATTTTTATAAGTCACAAAATTTATAAATTTTAGGATGAATGGTAAAAATCACCAGAATGGTGGTTCTAAAACTTTCAATTTTAAAAATTGTACCCTCAAGTTTAAGTATTAAAGTCTAGTTAAATTTCTTCTTAGAATTTACATAATTGTATTAATTGTAACATTTGTATAAGTTTGAGAGTTCGATTTTATCATTTGCGGGTCCAATTTCAACAATTATTCTAAGCGTGAGGACCAATTTTAACCCTTGTAGAAGTTTAGGGCTCAATATTTACAATTAAAAGTTTGAGAGTGTAATTACAACTATCATTATACTTCATAGGTGGTTTTTGCAATTTGTTCTAAATTTTAGTTAGATTAATAATTAGGTTGTTCTTACTTCCAAACTAAGTTTTTTATTTTTTTTAATGTTTTACGAGCATTTATAAATATATTGAAGATATTAACAAATATTTATCATCGATGTTGAACCCTTTAATACATCAACATATCCATGGATATTCATTTTTATATAAGATCATTGATAATTTTCAAGGGTAAGATTAGAATCAAACTAAAAAGGGAAAAAAAAAAGATCTAAATATTATAAAAAATTATAAAAATAAATAGATGGTCATTGCTTAGTGTCCTAAAAGTCATGTATCAATCTTCGTATTGTCTGTGTGTCTTGTAGTTATTCATGTTTGGTGTGCATGTAAAATCACATCCTACTTGTCACTTTGCCTATAAATAGTTACATTTGACGGATCTTAAAATCACACACATTTGTGAGAAATCAACTTCAAATTTCCACTAAAGTTTCATAATTTTAGTTATTTTATTTATTTATTTATTTATTATTATATTTATATTGTATTATAATATATTTTCTCCATATTTGTTTTGCTCCGTTGTGCTCCTCAATTTCACAATATGTTATCAGCATGAGCTTCTATTGCTTCCATCGCTAAAGGTATATCCTAAAGGTATATCGGTTTTTTTCCTCATTATAATTAATAAATTAAATATTATTTTGCATATTTAGTACATATTAAATATAAATACAATATTTTGTGATTGTGTTGTCATGAAAAATCTTACTAAATTAGAATTCACAGCCTTTGACATTAATAACAATAATTATTTGTCATGAGTGCTCGATGTCGAAATTTACTTGGATGCTATGAATTGGGAGAAACAATTAAAAAAGGAAATACGACATCCAGTCAGGACAAAACAAAAGCTATGATTTTTCTTCGTCATCATCTCTATGAGGGATTCAAAATGGAGTATCTTACAATAAAAGATCCCCGTATCTTGTGGAAAAATTTGAAAGAAAGGTATGATACATTTGGCTACAAGATTTAAATCAGTAAGTGATTACAATGTCGCATTATTTAAAATTAGTTCAAAATTGTTGTTATGTGGAGAGAAAATTACTGATGTTGATATGTTAGAGAATACATTTTCTACATTTCATGTCTCGAATATGCTCCTGCAGCAGTAAAATCGAGAGAAAGGTTTTAAACAATATCCTGAACTAATTTCATGTCTTTTCGTGGCCGAACAAAATAACAAGTTATTGATGAAGAACCACGAATCCTTGACCAACTGGAACAACACCATTCCTTAAAGCGAATGCTGTGAATGTTAATAATCATGGTCGAAGTCATGGTTCTATTCGTGGTCAAGGTCGTGACCATGGCAGACGAAGATCTAATTATTATTTTTGTGGTAGTCGTTCTAATCACTCAAATTTCAAAAGAACCACACAAAATGATGATCACAAAGGAAAAACTCCATAAGATAAAAGTTCAAAGAGTGTTAAAAATAAATGCTTTCAACGTGGAATGACTAGGCATTGGTCACGTACCTATCGTACGTCAAAACACTTAGTTGACCTCTATCAAGTATTCTTAAAGGAAAAAGAGAAAAATGTGGAAGCAAATTTTGCATATTAGGATAATGACATATTTGACCCATCTCATATGACAAATTTGGATGTGGCGGACTTCTTTGAATCTCCCGAAGAGAAGATTGGCACAGTTGATGGAATTTCAAGTGTTTCTTTTGACTTTGAGAATATCTAGACTTGATATTGGTTTTTTTTTTTTTTTTTTTTTTTTTTTTTTTTTTTTTATCTATCTTCATGTTTTTTTAGTAACTTTTATATATTTTAAGTGCTATTTTTCTTGTTGTAATTGTTTTCTTTTAATGAAGAAATATAGATCATTTTCATATGTTGGGTGATTAAAAAATGATCAAAGAATATCTATGTCTAGCAAACAGTGCAACTACACACACAATACTTACAAATAAAAAATACTTTTCTAAATTGACAATGCTGAAAGCAAAGGTAAATACAATATCAGGTTCTGCAAACTTGATCGAAAGTTTTGAAAATGCAAAATATTATTTTTCCTAGAGGAATAAAATTTACAATCGACAATGCATTGTTATCTAGTCAATCAAAGAGAAATCTTCTAAGTTTTAAAGATATACGTGCAATTTATCATATTGAGACCGATAGTAAGAATAATGTGATATTAATATGTATATATCATCTACAGTCTTCAATATGAAAAACAGATATATTAGAAAAGTTGTCTGTTATCTTTTGGATTGTATATATACTCATATATGAGTAATTGAAACATATGCAATAATGAAACCTGAAGTTTATGAATCCAAATATATTTGTTATTTGACGTGATAGATTGAGTCATTCAGGGTCTATAAATGATGAGAGGAGTTATATGAGAATTCATATGGACACCCATTGAAGAGCTAGAAGATTCTTCAATCTAATGAATCATCATAAGGCAAATTAATAATTAGACCATCACCAGCTAAAGTGAGAACTGAATCCACCGAACGAATTCATGTGATATATGCGGACCTATTAACCCATCAAGTGGATCATTTAGATATTCGATGCCCATCAAGTGGATCATTTTAGATATTCGATGGTATTTAATAGATACATCTAGTAGATGGTCATACATGTGCTTAAATATTATAAAAAATAAATTAGAAATTTTCATAATTGTAGTTGTTATTATTATTATATTATATAATATTATATTTATTTCTTATTATATTTGTAAACCCCGAACCCTATTTTCCCTACATAAGTATGTTAATTAGTATGTTAAGTAAGATTAAGCTTATGATAGTATTATATTTGTAGGGAAAGGCTTGAGAATGCTAAGAAAGAAAAAGAAAAATGTTCTAAGTGTTGATTACCAAAGGCTCTTAGGTATAAGTGTAAGTGAGCTTGGTTAAAAGAAGGAAATTTGTGTTGGAAGTGTGTAGCAGCCTTATGCATCATTTGAGGTTAGATTAAGCGCAAGACGAGCATTGAGGCAAGGGGTAGGCGTAGCTAAGTGTTGGCCAAAGATGATGCTTTGCGTTGAGCATGGTTTGTGCGTTGGCTAAGCAACATGTTGAGGTTAAAAGGACATGGATGCGCGTGTGGTATAGGGCAAGGTTTCCTTAGGCAATATGGCTATTTGCGGGTGATGACCAGGCGAAGTGTGCGAGCAAGTAAGCCATGTGATGGCTATCAGATCAGGTGACGACGTAAGAGGTGCTGAGGCATGCGCTGGCCTAATAGGTGTATGCACCGAGTATGCCTTGGGATGATGAGAGTTTTGAAGGACTATGCGCAGGTGATTAGAGGAAGTTCTCAGCTTAATCATCGACTTAAGTGGGCCAACTGTCGAGATTAGAAGAATTAAATCCACTTAGTGGGCGAGTTGACAACCTAAGGATGAAGTAAGGCATACTGTTCATAGTATAAAAGGGAAGCTTTCTCTTCAAGCATTTGGTTTAGTCATTTTACGCGTGCAAAAGGGGAGTTTCTAGAACTCATTTGAAGGTTGATGAGTTTTGTTGAGGCTCTTGAGTTGCCGAAAGAAAACTCCTAAGATATCGAGTTGAAATCTGAAGATTGCCTCAAGAAGGTCAAGCTCTTGGGTGTTCGGAGCAAGAGGTGAAGATTGAAGGTTTCCGAATAGACTAAGAAGAATTTAAAGCTCAGTTTTTAAGGTAAGTAAGAGACATTTATAAACAAGTTTGTAGAAGGAAATTTTCCAAAATAATGTCTGAAAAAAAGTTATTCGAGCTCAAAATTGAATATGGAAATTTTGGTTGAATAAGCAGGCAGCTGCAGCCGTTAAGCAAGTAGGCAACTCGACCAAGCAGGTTGCAGGCATGCGCAAAAGCAAGGTGAGCGTAAGGCTGCGTGCAAGGGCTGTGCGAGCGTGCGCTTGAGGCACTGAGCGTAGGCATGTTGGGTGTGCTTTGTAGCGTGTGACTATGTTAAAGAGGTGTGCGTTGACGAATGGGGTGGTTTGGTGGCCACATAGCTAAGCAACTTCACCCAAGAAATTTTCTAAGTGTTGAATGCATGGAGGAGGTATGCGTTGAGATGGGAAATGATGTTTTAAGTTAAATATTAAGCTTGTTTAAGTGAGTTAGTCTTATAAGGGGACTAATAGCATTAACCAAACATGTTTATCATTTTCACAGGGTTAGCGCCAATAGGGAAGACCATCAACCTTAGGTATGACGCCTAAGGTTGTGAGTGACAAAATTTAGTAAACACATGTTTTACTTAAGAAACTAGTTTTCGTACATGCTTTTATTTCTAAGTATGAATATGATGATTTCCAAGAAAACTAGTTTTCCAAGAGTTTTCTAAATGCGTGTTTAGTTTAAAGTTCTATGAGAGCACGATTTAAGTATTTCTATACTTTATGTTATGAAACATGTGTCAGTAGTTCATGTTAAAAGGTAAAGATGTTTAAGCAAATGATTTATATAACTTATTCTTTCAAAGTATGCTTTATTCCAAAGTATGAGTTTTATGATGATTATTATTAACCCGATACTGAAGGACCTTGAGAAGGTATCTGGGAATGTTTTAATGATGAACTCGATACTGAAGGACATCGAGAAGGTATCTGGACCCCCCACTAAGGTATGACAGTACTTAGATATTACCATGTGCACGTAGATAGAGTTTACGTTGGTTGTGTTGAAAGTACTCCACACCAACTAAGGATTTACGTTGAGGGATTGAGCAAAAGAGTCCTCTCTCAACTAGAGATTACGTCAGTTAATGTTTTCTAGCAGTTCCATGTTCAAAGTTTTAAGTATAAGTTTGTTTGGTAGTTTTCAGTATATATGTTTTAAATGGTCACTCATTGAGCAAGTAGCTCATTCTTTCAAATGTTTTTTCATCCACGGGTAGTGGTCACCTTCCTAGAGATTGGCTGCCCTGTTACTCTACCACTCAAGGACTCGAGTTAAAGCTTAAAGACAGAAGTGAATTTAGATGTTTATCTTAAAAATGTTGTACATATGTGTTGTTCATATTTAGGGACTTGTAAGGAGTTTTGGGACCCATTAGGTTTTGGTATATGTACTTATGTTATGTATGCAGTGTGTGTTGAACCCTGGTTACTCAGATTATTTTACTAAGTCGTGATAAGAGTTGTATGTAGTGGTGTAATATATCCAATGTTGTTTAAGCAGGTTAAGGAAGTCTAGATGGGAAGTAAGTGCCATAAAATTATTAATAACTGCTACCATCACATTCTCTCTTTGATTAAGTGGGTAACATGAGAGCGAAAAATGGCATAGATGACCCAAAATAGAAGCCACAAATAAAAAATAGATCCCATTTTGAAAACCAATGAAATCTGGCCTTTTGCTTATGTCATCATTGTGTAAAATTACCACTTTTAACTCTAAATGCATTATTATTTCATTTTCTTGATTTTGCAATGTTTTTTTAATTTTTTTTTTCATTTTCTCTGAGTTTCTTCTTCTTCGTTTTTCCTTTTTTTTCTACGATTCTTTTTTTCTTTTTTGCATTTCTTCTTCCTTTTTTTTTTTTGTTATTTTTTGTGCATTTATTCCTTTTTCCCCTTTCTTTGCGTTTCTTTGAATCGAGTATCAAACATAGAGTATATAGCATTAGAGCATCGAGCATCAAGTGAACTTTTGAATCGAGCATAGAGTATACAACATAGGACCTAGAGTATCAAGGATCGATTAACATATAGCCAGTATATAGCATAGAGCATATAAAATAGAGTATAAAGTGTAATGCATCAAACATGAAGCATCAAGTATCGAGTAGCATGCAACTAGTATATAACATAGATCATATAACATAAAGTATAGAGCGTAGAGCATCAAGCATGATATCGAGGATCAAGTATCAAGAAAACTTATAAATCATAGCACACATATAGGTTTTAGGATCGAATAAGTAAATTCACAGGATGCTGGCATAAGCAAAATGTCACTTTTTATCCAATTTAAAAAAGTACTCATTTTTCATTTGGTTCCAAAAAGAGTCATATGTACAAAAAGTCCAATCTGGGGGGGTTGTGACAATATTTATATTTTATTATAATATATTTTCTCTACATCTATTTTGCCCCTTAATTCCACTACAAAATATTAATTTTATACTATAAAAGAACAATTTATTTGCTTTTCGGTTCGGTGGTACAGGTAGCCATAAGAGCTGTTTTTGTTCATAAAGGAAGCCTACAAATCTTGATGGGCCTTGTTATTGAAAATAGGCTAAAAGGTTATCCGAGGCACGAAGAATTCTATCCTTTCATCGATCACAGACTTCTTTCTCTTCTTTCCCTCTCACACCTACACTGGAAGTTCTCAAAATCTAACGCCAACCCAACCCGAACAAGAACAACAAGAACAACAAGAAGAAGAAGACGAAGGGGGCAGTCAAGAGAGCCGAAGAACAGTGAAATCTGCAAGATGGGGGTTGCTGGACAAGCAATACCCATGATCCAATTCAGTCCCTTTTGTTGTTTCGATTCATCTCCCAAGAAATCTAATGATTCGAAGCTGTTTATGAGTTGGGGTTGCGCTATTCACAATCAGCCGAAGCTTTCTATTACTTCCACCAGAAATCCTAGAAATTCTGCCTTGTTTTGTCGTTGCACTGGAAATGGCGGTACTAGCAACACCAATAGTAACTCTTCGTCTTCATCTTCTTCATCATGTTTGGAATGGGATTGGGTTAGGTGGAACCGGTATTTCTCTGAAATGGAACAGGCTGAAAGCTTTGCCTCTGTTCTCAAGGTGCGGTTCTTTCCGTCATGATTTGTTTGTGTACATGAGAGATTGGGATGACTCTGGATTTTATCGAGTGGGTTTTATTCTTTGTTCGGGTGATGATTAGAGTTGAGAGTTTTAATGCCTCTTAATGAAAAATTAGGGTCATGAAATGGAATTTTATGTTCATTCTCTAATGTAATAGTTGGATTTTATCTTCTTTTTCAGTTGTCTTTTCAGCCGTTTTTTTTCACCCGTTTTGCTTTTTTCCATATTTCACTTCTCAAACACAACTCAACTGGGTAATTTGAACAAACATGTTTGTGAGCAATAGTTTAATCAATTGTTCTCTTACATATGTACTTCCTTACTTTTTATTACATGTTAGTGTTCTTGTTGTTGTTATGTTGAATTCTACTCCTTTGTTAATTTAGTTGGTATTTTACTTGTTATTGGCTCATGAGTTCTAGCCGGTGTGTTACAGTTTCAACTTGAAGAGGCTGTTGAGAAAGAAGACTTTGAAGAAGCTGCAAAATTGAAACTGGCGATTGCTGAAACTACACAAAAGGACAGTGTTGCTGAAATTATGCACCAGTTGAAGGTCAAAACAAGATCTATGTTACTTGCCAAGATTGTCCACTTTATGGCACCTCTTAGTGTAACTTTTCTATACATTTGCAGTGTGCAATAGAGGATGAGCGATACCAAGATGCCTCGATGTTGTGTAAATGCACAGGAAGTGGATTGGTAATTTTGCAGGATTTTACCCAAAAACATTTTGGGGCTTATTTGAAATGACTTTTGAAGTGCTTAAAAACACATTTTTAAGTACTTAGAAAGCTTTTCCAAACATGCCCTTTATTTCTTGATCATTGTTATCTTTATATGCTGAATTGGGATACTTTTTCTCACGTGTCTTCCTAAGTTTGTTGCCAAAAATTTGTTAATGAACAATGAAACAGAAGTGGTTCGTAGTTATCTACTTATCAGGTGATAAACATGGGAAGTTGGTCTTTTAATTATGAGCCAGTTGCCGTGCCGTCTCTCAGGGCCTTCTTGAATAAACATTTGATTTTTCTTCTCACGATCTGATATGCTTTCTATATGAAATATCACAATGTCCTTATTGGCTTTTTTCAATACAAGGGAGACTGGGACATGATATTTGCTGAAATCAAATCTATCTACTTTTTAATGAAAATTTGTTGACATTTCCCATTTTTTGAGCAGGTGGGATGGTGGGTGGGGTACTCTCAAGATTCTGATGATCCCTTTGGCAGATTAATACGTATAACTCCTGGTGTTGGGAGATTTATTGGGAGGGGTTACAGTCCAAGGTAAAATCTCTGTCTCATTTGTGAAAACAGACACCATTATTATTTAGGAAACTCTCACTCATAATTATTGTCTGCCACAGACAGTTGGTCACTGCATCACCAGGAACTCCACTGTTTGAGATTTTTATTGTCAAAGATGATGAAGAGAAATATGTCATGCAGGTGCTATACTGCATCCTCACTTGAAAAGTTGAAATTGTTAGCCATTTTTCTGAGTAAATATTGATTTTATATCTGTCATATAAGCCTTCTCATGTTCTCTTTCAAATTTGAGATTTTTGCTGCCTACTTGGCTTCAGAGTTCAATTGAATAGGACGTAAATAACCTGCATTGAGGTTTTGCTTTTAAAATTGGAACTCAAGGGTTTTCAGTTTGCTAAGGAGTGAAATTATGTTTAACCCATAATTTAATGCTTATTCTCTATCTCAAATCCAATATCTTTTGCTTTGCATCATGAGAAATCCAGGCCAAATTTACTTTTAGTTGGGTACGATGGCTAACAATAGAATACATTTATGTTTATTTTTTTCTTAAATAGGAGCTGTTTGTTTGTCTTTTACCATGTATCAGACATTAAAAGTTAATGAGAGGTTGTTTCAATTCGTGTACGCTGCAGGTAGTGTATTTGCAACGATCCAAAGGAAATTCAAAAATCTCAACAAGTCCACCATCAGAGCCTCCAAATAGCCCCTCCACATCTGGAGTCAAGAATCAAGCTGTTGTAGACATTCCAGAGAATGAGGCCACAAAGGAGCAAAGCGAAGAAAAGGATGTCACTTTGGAAGGAGCTACTGAGGAGGGAATAAAGGGGGTGATAAATTTTTTGAAAGATAAAATTCCGGGATTGAAAATTAAAGTAACGAATACCAATGTTCCTGAGGAAGTCATTGAGGATGCTAACTCTGTCAAGCAATTGATGCAAGAAGATAGCGAGAAGACAGGGACTAGTGGGAATTCTGATGATGAAATGGATAAGTTAGACGAGATTCGGCCTGAGGCAGTTCCATTAGGTGAGAATACCGATGCTAGTGATGATGAAAAAGATTTAGATATGAAGCTTTATATTGGTGGGGTTGTACATAACAGTGAAGAGACTCCTACAAAGGATGAGTTTGTACGCCATCCAGCTTATATTCAGGATATGGATAGAGATTCTTTTGTGCTGCATATTCCTGGGAGAGGCCTCGATCTTGATGCTTCAGAAAATAAAGTCTCGAAGGTCAAAGTGGCAGCTTTAGCAGCCCAAGGTGTTTCTGAGCTTATGCCAGCTGATTTTGCCAAAGCATTTTGGGGTGTTGATAAGGTTTCTCCCAAGGTGAGCTTATATCCAATGCCATGGGTTGAGAAATTGTCTTTTCCCCCCTTTTATAGGAAGCAAAATAAGTTACATAGATTGACTAATCAGACTGACATAAAAGTTTAGACTTAGTGTAGATAATAATGAGATTTGTAATTGAATTGTATGTTTCGGTATTTCATAGCTTTAACTGTCCTGTACAGTAGGAGGGGAGTTCTGAATTGATTGCCTTACTGGGTATATGGTTTGTACTACTTAAATTAGGGTTTCTATTAAGGTGACTATGGATAAGACAAGCTCCTCAATGCCTATGCCCTGTGGCTTCTATCTATTACAATTTCTTTTTCATTGTAAAATCACCGAACCACTTCATTCTAGATTTCAAGGAATGTTCGTGAGATAGTCAAACTGGCAGTCAGTCAAGCACAGAAGCGGAGTAAACTATCTGAATATACTACTTTCAACCGGATTACCACATCGAGAGGAGACCTAGATCCATTTGATGGTAAGTCGACTATTCTTGTTTTGACATAAGTTGCATCAATGTGTTTAGATGGTGATAACGCGTGTTGTGGATCAGGTCTCTATGTTGGTGCATTCGGCCCTTATGGCACTGAGGTGGTGCAGCTGAGACGAAAATTTGGACATTGGAATGATTTGGATAACAAGGACAAAACTTCAGATATGGAGTTCTTTGAGTATGTAGAGGCAGTAAAGCTGACTGGTGATCTTAATATTCCTGCCGGCCAGGTCTAAATTGAATTCTAATATTGTTATGATTTTACCCGTTAAGTGCAATGAAAAGTTTTCTGTTTGCATGTTTTGAATCGTTCTCGTGTTCTAGACCTGATGTTTTTATACGTTTAGGTCACTTTTCGGGCTAAAATTGGGAGAGGAAACCACACGGCCAACCGTGGAATGTATCCAGATGAATTGGGAGTGGTATTTACCATATGTCCTTTCAACTTTCCATGGTTGTTAGCATATGCTTTCTGGTTTGCAGTGTGTGACTTCCTAAATAAAACTTGTTAGAGAGGTTTTGATGCACACACTTTAAATTTTGTTGAAATGTTATGTTCAGCCCAGATTAAATCTTGTGTATTCAGGTTGCAAGTTATAAAGGTCAAGGTAGAAAAGCTGAACTTGGGTTCCGAAATCCACAATGGGTTGATGGAGAACTTCTCCAACTAAATGGCAGGGTAAGTCAACTGATAAGAACTTCCCTAAGAATAAGAACCATACTATTTGTATTTGTATCGGTACATTTGATTTCATCTCCAATTCTGCAGGGTATTGGGCCATACGTCAAAGGTGCAGATCTCGGGTTTCTCTTCGTAGATCCTGAGCAAAGTTTCCTTGTACTCTTCAACCGCTTGAAGTTACCCGAATGATATATGCTCGATTCCTGCCTCACAACTTAATTCAGTTTCCTTTTCGAATCTGATGAATGACAGTGCCTGGCTTCACAACAGGAAGAACGTTCTAATTTCTATAACGAAAGGTTTGAGCGAAGAAGACTCTTCCAGCTACGTATTTTCCACTGCATTTCTTCTTTCAGGCAAAATTTTGGTCTTTAATAATTATAAGTATATCTTCTACTCCCTTTTCCCCTGAGGTATATATCAAATTTTGATGATTCAACATATAATGGTGTGATTCTGGAAGAGTTTCTGTGAAAATATTTGACATCTAGTCAATAATATGTGAAATATAGGCCATGACCTTTTGTAGTACCACCTAACCTGAATATTCAATGAAGCTTTCAAACTACAGCTGTTGTGTGTTGCATCTTGATGGATGGCTTTTTATGTTATTATTAACAAAAGCACTCAACTTTTGAATTCATTGCTAAAATACAAAAGGAAAGAGAGGGGGAGATTAAGCAGGAAAGGTTATGGTTGATTGGGAATGAAAAGTAAACCGTGGCTTTAAAGCAGAAAAGCCATTGCTAGTGGTTCCTCTTTTTGTTGATCATAAAGAAATACTATGCTTTTCTTGGCTGTGTTTTAAGTATATTCTTTTGTGTAAAGGGAAGTGGGTAAGTAAGGAAGGTCCACTACATAACATTACAAAATGATGCCTTTACATATTATGGATGAGGGGAGTCTACTTCATGAATTACTTTTCAAGTTTTTATGCCATGGAGAAGCAAATAAAAAGGTGCAAGAAGGGATCATAAAGTTGGTGTTTCAAATTGGAATCTTGCTTTTCTTGAAGGAGTGAATGAAATTTTTATGTATATAGTTTTTCTTTCCACTTTTTGTAGCTGAAAATGGGGCCTGCAAAATAAAAAGCTAGCTTCCATTATTATGTGCTATTCTATCAAACTATATTTTAGAGTTGATTCGCACAAATTATTCAATGTGGTTGTCTCATGATAACAGTTGGATGTGGATTTAAATATTGAGCAGTTGCACCTATATTTATGCATCTCACTTTCATCACACATAATTCAAATACTATAAAGAAGTAAAGTCAATTCGTCATGTAATTGGATAATTTGATGGGATGCATACAGATATTCTTAATAGGAATTTGAGATACTTCTCTTATACATCCTATGATGAAGCACGGTCAATCATAGATGACCTCGCCTTACAATTGGCTAGACTTGATCATTGTTCTTGGAAGCAAACCTAACAATTTATAATTATCAAATTCCTTTTGCAAGCAAAGCCATGCAAATATTCTCTAAAATATTATCAACCATTTGTTCTTTTCTGTTATGTTCTTCTCAATCTTTGTGTTTTTTTTTTTTTTTTAAAAAAATTTTCAGACCATTCAAACTTCAACTACCCCCTTAAGATATTGAAATTCCTTGTGATGTTGAGATTCCTCAAGTTTCTTGATGACTAAAAATTGTAGGGTTGGATAATTGCCTAGTGCATGTAAATTTCGATACTCACATATGTTGTTTATTATGCAAGTAAAATTAGGGTTAAAATATTCTTTTGTCCAAAATTTGTTCAATTTTAGTCTATGTAATTTCAATTATCTACTTTTATGCTATGTACTTTCAATAAATTTTAAACTCGCTCAAAGTTAATTTCATCTAAATTGATCAAAAAACAATAATAATTTCATTGTAAGAAAATATAATATCTGAATATGTTCTTAAAATTTATAGTAAAAATGTTAATATGTAGTGAATATATGGATTAATATTGAATAAATTCAAAATGTAGGGATACTTAAAAATAATAAAAAGAAATTTTTATTATGCTTTTTAAGGGAGTGGTAAGAATAACGTAAAATTTATAAAATAAAATTTATGTTATATATGTATATTATATATGTATTAATGACGCATCTAATTTTGAAGGGAAATAACACGACGGAAGTGGGAGAACACAAATTCATTACAAAAACGACGTCGTAAGAAGGGAGTAAGAGCGCCACATTCAACCAGACGAAAGATTAGAAATTAAAATAAATAAATAAACGGAATCGTAGGCTTCGCTTGGCAGCTCACTTTACTTTGTCGGAGAGGCTCTAAAATACGGTCACATACACTGTTCTCAAAACTTTGTCATCAAATTACAATCTTCCACGTCACACTAAACATTACGTGTATCAGAGTCCTTGTGATTATTCCCATTCTGAACGTCAGATTATTTCACCTTGTTCAAAATTGTGTACACTGTACCACACTGGAATATATTCTCCTCCGACTTTAATCCCATTAATCAAAGGATGCCACGTGGCTTTAAATTTACAAACGCGAACTTAGAGACGAGTCCCACTAAAGTCCTCCGCTTTTCCTTTCTTTTTTTCCGACTTCCCAAACAGCCTTTCCTTTTTCCTTTTTCCTTTTTCTTTTTTTCCTTTTTCTTTTTCCAAAATAATTTCATTAAAATCCCTCAAATTTCTAACAAAAAATGATTGAAACTAAATTGAAAGCTCAAAGATCGAACGACTCGTCGTCCATGAAGAAATCGTCGTCAAGAAATTCCGAGTCATCGGTTCACAGTCATATGGAGTCTCCTCATTCACCATTGCGTTTCCATTCCCCGCTCCGATCCGACGCCGGTGACCCTCCGGAGACCCCTCCTTATGCCTCTCCCGATACCTCCCCTGAGAAGCTGCCGGATAACTCCAAGGCGATTGTTGTTGTTGATGTTGTTGATAAGAGTACTCAGTTCTCTCCCCTTCCGTCTCCTTATGCCGGCTCTCGGATGCCGCCGGAGAACGTGAACTTTACTGGAGATAGGTCGACTTCTTCTAAGGTTATGTTTAATCGAGCAATGAAAGAAGAAGTGCCGCAGTCGGTTACCAAAGTAGGGCCGGCTGGTGGTGGAGGTGAGGAGAATGGTGGTGGAGGTGGAGGTGGAGGTGGAAGATCGCCGGTGAAGCAAATGGCGCCGATGTCGAGGAGGTCGAAAGACGATGCGTTGACGAAGGCGGCTTTAGGTTTTAGAGTTTGTGAAGTGGCGGTTTGCTTGATTTCGTTTTCAGTTATGGCGTCTGATAAAACTCAGGGTTGGAGCGGCGACTCCTTTGATCGTTACAAGGAATACAGGTTTTTTTCTTCTTCTTTTGATTCTTGACTCCTGTTTTACTACCTAAGTGCTCTTAAACTAGAGAATTGGAGTTGCTTTTGGCTGGTGTGAAATTTACATTTTCATTTTGTTATCTTCTTCCTGAATTGATGAAACGTGTCTGTTTCTTCAATTCCTTCGGTTTAATCTATCTAGACTTAACTATTTTAGTTCACTGTGCACTTGGCGTCAACTACATATGCATACCTAATCTTGAACTTGTAGTACGGCCAGTGGGACCTCATAGGTTTTTACCGTACCAATTAGCTATCCATTCATAGGTTTTTACTATAATTTCATTCCAAGGAGAATCAGAGCCTGAAACAATTATTAGGATTAATGGTTTTGAGATCCTTCTGTTACTTGTATACGACATTGTCATCACATGATTTGGTGCTTTAATTGTAGTCTTCAATTTCAAGGTACGTCTTATTTTCAATGACGAATGCCATGTTAAAAATGGAGCTGTCACCTTCGTTCCACCCTATTGATTGTCAAGTTTCAATGATATACAGTCCAAATGAATCCTTTCACTACACTATTTAATTCAGTCTGACCCACAACTTTTTAAGACATGTTCCAAGTCTCTAACATAACAACTTTTATATGTCCTCCCCCGAGTCGTTTGCTGCTTTAAGTTACAAGTCTTTTGTTTTCAATTCTCATGTTGGTTTTTGATATAATTTCAAGTTTGTGTACTGTGAGTGAAGGATTGTGGTGGAAGCAATCTCACTTATCAGGGTTGTTCCTTGACTTCCATGCCTTTTGGTGATCAATCATGTGGCATTATTCTTAGCTTCACTTGTATTGCAAGAATACATCAATTTTTCATGCTATAACATGAAAGCCGTACTTAAGGGATATATTTCATATTCATTTTCTTCAAATTATTTGAAATGGTCTCTTTTTTGCAATTTTCTAGAAGTCTATATGTGTTTTCCTGTCTTATATTATCTAATCAAGTTTAATTGTCAACAGGTACTGCCTCACTGTGAATATAATTGCTTTCGTGTATGCGGCATTTCAAGCATTTGATCTTGTCTTTACTCTGATCAAGAAGAACCATATGATACGACATCAATTTCGTTGTTATTTTGACTTCTTCATGGATCAGGTTAGTTCCGCAAATATGCAAAGCTGAATGAATATTGTTTGACTCATGCTTTCACTGCTAGTCTGCTACAATGAATGTGATTCTATGGTCAAACTGAAAGGATTGCTTAGTACAATTCTGTTACCTGATGAATAGCATACTTGGGCTAGAAGAAACTCGCTGAATTGCATAGAGAAACCTTTTTCTGCTTCATAACTTGACTAAGCTTTACTTGATTTAAAACGATCATTCAAGTGGGGACGAACTTGATTTTACATCTGCTGATCACTTGTCTCTTTTAATGATTGATTGTGTCCTTGCGTGAGTGTAGATTTGGTTTCTCAAATATCGAGGGGATTATTGGGATGGACCTTTTTAAGGGCTTAAAAAGTGTTGCTAAATGAAGAAAAAAAATGATTTGAAGCACTTAGAAATCCAATCCAAACAGACGATCTTACTTGAACAAGATTTATTCTATAGGTTGTACAACTATGTTCTTGAGTTCTAAAGAAAGTCAATCCAGAGATGAAATCATAGTTGTTAATCATCAAGTCTTCACCCTCTCGAGTCTCAACCAGAAATTTCTTGATATCCCAAGATTGTTAGCTACTTTGCTTGCTTTGGTTTCTGTATTAACTAATGATGCAATCCTTGTTTTATTGATTGTAATGGCAGGTATTGGCATATCTTCTCATATCATCGTCTTCCTCGGCCGCAACGCGTGTTGATGACTGGCAATCGAATTGGGGAAAAGACGAGTTCACACAGTTGGCCAGTGCATCGGTCAGCATGTCCTTCCTTGCCTTTGTTGCTTTTGCTTTTAGTTCACTCATCTCTGGTTACAACCTTTGTACCCGCGATCCTGCATGATATTGAAATCTCAGGCCTGTTTGTTTTTACTTGAAAAGAGAAAATTTCATATTGATTGTCAACACAAAATTATTCTTTTCTTTATGTTGTACAGAGATATCATAGCTTAGCTTTGACCTTACAATAAAGAGGATACCAAATTGTAAAATTGTTGGATTGTTTTTATTGCATTTCTTTTATATATATATAAATGAAGCTTCTTTTGCTCTAGCAATAAATTCATCATAAACACATTTCATTTTCAGCTTTCAAGAGCATGAGACTTAGTTTTGAGCCTTCTCATGGTCAGTTGTTGAGGATTTTTGCAATGAAAATTTTGTAAAATTACTTCTCATTGCTTTTACCCCCAACATATCATTAAATAGCCTGCTTTTTCTTGAGTTTAGTGAATGATTTGCTTTCTTTTTTAGATGTGGTTTCAAAATCACTTCGAAATATATCTTTAATCAATCAAAATTAATTCAATATTTAATTTTGTACTTTTAAACACCATTTTCATATTATTAAAATTTATTTTGAATGATTAAAAGGATTTTCAAAGTGATTTTAAAAATGTCATAAGTGATTTTAATCATTTTAGAATCACTCTCGAAAATACTTTTAATTCCATCTAAATCAATCCTAAAGGATGAAAATACAATCAGTACTTTTCAAAGTTAATTAAGTAAGAACATTTGTAAGACTAACTTCTAAATCACACTAAACTTAAAAATCAAATGTATAATGTTAATTTCTAATAAAAAAAAGGCACATTAAACAATGAAAATGCATGAATTTATCTGGAAAAAAGAATATAAACTCAAATTTTATAATATAAATTTTATATTAATTGAGTTAGGTTGATGTTGAAAGTGTGAACACTATATTTATATAGAGTAGAGAGGAAATTTACTTTCATATTTTGATTTTTGAAATAGTGGGGTTTTGAAATATTGCCAATCAGATGTTGGTAGCATTATTATTAAGGCATAAATTTAATGGAGTTACTCTCCCCCACAATCATCTAAAATAGTGGGGTTTTGGTTTGGTTACGTAGATAGTGTTAGATATGCTTTATAGCTGTCAAAATGTCACTCAATTTTAACTATAAAACTTAATCATGAAGAAAATTATGTTGAATTTTCCTTTTTTTTTTTTTTTTTTTTCCTTCCTTCCTCTTCTTCTTCCTCCTCCTCTAAGTATCATACCATCTCATAATCATAAAATAAGGCAAAGTCAAATAATTCAAAAAAAAAAAAAAAAAAAAAAAAAAAAAAAAAGACAAATAGAGATAATATAAATATAATTCATTGACGACACTAAATCAGCCATTTTCGAAGGTGATTGTTACCACATTTTTGTCTTGTCTTCTTATATTTTTTTATTTTATTCATTCAACTTTATTTTAACCTCATTTTTAGAGAAAAAATGGTGTTTTTTTGTCTTCTTAGAATGACGTTTTTTTTTTCTTTTTTTTTTTTTGGATAAATTAAAGAATGAGTTGAGTATAATCCTAAGAGCATAAAAAATATTGTGATTTGGTCATAATTATATGCAAACTATTTACCATTCTCAATTTTAAATTCATCTTTTTAATCTTGTATGTAAATGTATCTAAACCCTAAATATAGTTCGAGTGAAACTTGTATATAATGACTTATTTTTGCATTTGACAAACTTATTTATAATAACTTTTTAAATGCTTAAAAATTTTAAAAAATCATTTCAAACATGCCTCACGTTATTTTGACTATTATATTATTCATCAAATTATATATAAATTTGTAAATCTACCTTAAAAATTTTGATGGTTTCAAATATATTTCTCAACCTTCCTTCATATTGATGGGATTAATAAAAGCAATTATATAAATATAAATCGGTACCGATGAATGAGTATAGAATTTATTCATAAGTTATATAATAAAAACATCGTAATATTAATTTAGTGGACATTAGTTTCATCAAGACAGTTTGGCCGAGTGGTCTAAGGCGCCAGATTTAGGCTCTGGTCCGAAAGGGCGTGGGTTCAAATCCCACAGCTGTCAAACAATTTTTTTTTATTTAACCTTTTCTACAGTAACTTGGGCCGCCATCGGCCCAATGTAATGAAAGCCCATTACGGAAGGCTCTTCGTTCTTAAAGATTGGGCTCATTATGGGCCTAACAAATCTTGTCAAATAAAGAACACCGACAGCAAAAATAAAAGAGGAGAGAGAAAAGTCGGCAGATGAGGTGGGCCATTGGGCCGATCCCATCCTATTACCCATACTTTGCTCCACGTTTTGTCAAATCCGTCTGCCTCACCCTATCCTTTCCCTCTCGTACACGTTGACCTTTCCTCTCTTCTTTGTATGTTTTCACAATTTTTCACAATTCCTTATTTCTTTGACATGTTTTTTTTTTTATTTTATTTTTTTTTTATTTTTACAAGGGCAGTATATTGCCTAAAAGAACAAAGGACTTCACGGGTACAAACAGACCAAGATCAAAACAAATAAAACAAACCAAACAAGCAACTAAAGGAGGAGCAGAGGAACTCGAGAGAAAAGGTCCCAAGGCAAAGAGTCCCCATGAATCCTCACCAGAGAAGTCCCAGTTCACTTATAACAACAAATAAAAATCTAATAATGCATAATTAGACTAAGGATCTATTAGGATTAACTTTTTAAGTGTTTATAAACTTTTTTTTTTCCACTTTTGAACACTTAAAAAGTCAATCCAAACACAGGCTCATTATCTGGAGTGAATGCATGATAGCACCATGGATTCATAAATTACATTCACGCTAAATATGGTTAATTACAACACACCAAATAACTCTTGAAACTTTACATCTCAACCAGTTACCAGAGATCAAAACAACAAATTCAAGTACGCTTAGTCTCCCAATATGAAATCCTATGAGAACATAGATCCCACAAAAGCATATCATACCAAATAGACTTACTAGATGGATAGTAAAAAAATAAGTGATCTCTTGACTCAAGACCCACTTGACATAAAACACAAATGCTAGGGGTATTAGAACACCAAAGACGATCACGTTCACGAGTCTGCAATTGATTTTGAATAACTAGCCAAGCATGAAGGAGTGCATGAGAATATTCCTACCAAACAAAATAAGACTGGTCCAAGATACTACAAGATGTGTAGGGCGCAAAGAATCTCATGTACTAGCAATCGATAACACACCGGTTCGGCAATAGAGACAGAAAACAGTGTCCTCCCAAGCAACCACAACTCTTATCAAATGAACCTACCCAAATAGGTCCACCAACTCTCTAGAGTTAGAAGGTCAGACCTCATTCTCATAAGGGCTCAAGAAATCACACACCTTTGCATAAAGGGACCAATTAGCATCCAAGATAACCTGATTACTAAACTATTGAATAATGGGCCCCCTTCTAACCAAGGGTTTTACCAGACAGAACAACAATATCCATTATCAACCCGAAGAATAGATCTCCATCACCAAGAAGAAGACTTAGAAGCTATGATAGCCCAAATACACTATCTTTTCAAACAATACGCCTCCACCCAAGCAACCCACAAAGACCCAGAACGAATAAGAATGAGCCATAATAACTTCATGATAACAGAAAATATTAGTTTATATCCTAAACATTGAAATTGTATCAATTAAAACATTAAGCTAATAATTATATCAGTTTAAATCATAAACTTTTGTGCATATATCAATTTACACCAACTTTTAGATTACATTCTAAAAATATCGTTTGAGACTTATAAAATTAAACTCCTTAAATGATCATAAGTGAGTTTAAATTTATTAGAATTACATTTGAAAATTGTGAATGCATCAATTCTTATAGGCGTGTAGACTTATTCAAATGTTGAATTAACAAAATAGACAATTTAGGATTAATATGTGAATGATTTTCAAAGAAAATTATAACTGAGAATTCAAATTGATTTACTTATGAAAATCTAAATATTTAGTTGATAAAATCATAAGTTTCAAATGGTGTTTATCCAAACGTAATAAAATGGAGGATTTAAATTAATACAATTATTAGGGTCTAATGTGATGAGAAATACAATTGGTTAGACAAACACTCGCACGCGCGTGTGTTTTTTTTATTTGTGTAATTCAAACATAAACTCATAGGATAAGATTTCCATCGATATGTCAATATTTTCATCAATATTTTTTTATGTTTTTAGGATTTGCTATCAATATGAGGGATGAATCGATAATTCTAAATATTATAGTAAAATTAAGGTTCCAAATATCGATGTCGATAGGAATATCGAAGTCCCGATTTTATGGAAATATCGATATCAATGAAAATTTCAGGGAACTTTATGGAAATTGATGGAAATTATTATAATTAGTTAATGAAACTTTGATTATTACCTAATTAGACTATATTTTACCATTTATAATCATCATTTTTATAAAATAAGACAATATTTAGAGGTATAGTGTAAATATTTAAGTAAATGTCAATGCAAGTGCAGAAATTTAAAAAATAAACGGAAAAATAATTACAAAAATAACATTAAATATTGACAATTAATGCAAAATTAAAGGACATGAAATATTTGCATACAAAATAATTGTAAATTATTTATTATAAAACTTACACGTCTAATACCAAAAAGATGACCTTGGAGCATCTAATTCAAAATATTGATCATTAAAAAAAAAAAAAAAAAAACTACATCATTGCTCCCAAGTCATCCTATATTGAAAATGCTGAAGATAGTTACTTAAATGAAAATGATAGGACTCGTTTGGCCAACATATAGACCTTGGTGGTTACATCTTATTGGTCGATGATCTTCCTCCTTCAGATGGATAATAACTATTCGGTGAAAAGTTAGACGGTAAATTGTTATGGTCAAGTCTTGAAAGACCATCATAATCTGAGTAAGAATAATTACCTCAACCATAGTTTTGTCGTGTATTACTACTGCTTATGACCATTGTTTTCTAAGTTTTTTTTTTCTTGCAAATGAAAATTTTTTATGGTAAAAGAAACAAAACTCACATGAATTCAATTTTGAGATGAAATGATATGAAAATTCAATGAAAAAGGTTTGAATGAAATTAAAAATAAATATATGTTGTTTTTATCAATTTTGGTTTCTAAGAACCAATGAAAGCTTTGGATGATAAAAGAATAAAACTTACACCAATCTAATTTAGAGATGAAATGATGTGAAAATTCAATGGAAAAAAGTTTGAATGAAGTTAAAAATAAATATAAGTTATTATTTTTCTCAATTTTGGTTTCTTAAAAATAAAAGCTTTGGATCGTAAAAAAACAAAACTTTTATCAATTCAATTTTAAGATAAAATTATATATTAATACGTGAAACTAAACAGTTCATATAACCAAGACAAATCTATAAACCTTAAAAAACTTTCATTGAACCTATATGCTTAAAAAATCGAAATTTTCATCGATATTTTGTGAATGGGGGAAAAATCAAAATCCCACCCATACCGAAATTTCGAGTTGGTCGAAATCTCGAAGCGACCGAAGATTTAAACTATGAGTAAAATCCACAAAAACATAAAATATATATATATATATATATATATAGAATAAACAACAAATGTCACCCATATAAATGTAATAAATAATATACATGTTAATTTCTTTAAAAACCATGAAATATTTATTTAGTAATTTAAATTTATTTTTCAAATTTGTTTGTTTATATAATTTTTTAAAAAAATTTCTATTGATATCTACATTTTTGTAAAATTAATATCTCGATATTTTTGTCGATATTATAAGTGGAATTTTTATGCTCAAAACCCTGATTCAAATAATGTAATAATTTATTTGGTACTTCGAGAAGAGTAGGAACCACCATTCTAACCATTTGCTTCCCACGATTTCTTTTACTGTAGCTCTATCGCCAATAGCATCGTTTAGTCTAATTGAACTCAAATAAGTAGAAGAAGTAGGATTCGAACCTACGTAGAATCAAAGGGTATCAATCAACACAGAGATATAAAAGAGAGGATAGAAAGGGAAAGAGTGAAACGTCTTCAAACTTAATGCACAAATAGATAGAATAGCAGCAAATAAACTACCAAAATCTGAAAATTTTCAACTCTAAATATTTAATCATATATTAAATATTAAACAAGACAAGGAAAAGACAATTGTACCACAAAACTGAAAGCAAGGTGGCTTCTGTTTGGACAGACTTTACCTGTAAAAAAATGAAAAAGGCACTTTTAGATTAAAACAGTTTATTTTTTCTCTTCTTTTTTTAAGAGTCGTCCCGTTTGGACACGTGGCCCAATTAGCCCAAATCTTTGTTTATTACTCCATCTCCACGGCTCTTCTTCTTGTCATCTCCCACTTCTTTAATGATAATTTAATTAATTAATAAGAGTACATTTCCCTAAAAACGTATATTTGGAATTTCCATTTTTCTCTATTTTGGTGGGATTAATTAAATATTAAATATCTCTTTAACATTTATTTTAATGATTGCGCTTCCTCCCTCCCATAAACTTCCAGCCTAGACCCCTTTGCAAAAAGTTCATAAAATCTTATTTCCCAAACTACCCTTCTCCCATTCGATATAATATTAGAGGTGTCCACAAAATTCGGTAAACTGAAAACTCGATCCTCCCAATCCAATCCATACAATTTTAGATTGTATTTGGTTGAAATAAATAAAATTAAAAAATATATTTCTTTTTATCCTTAGATATTGAGTCTAGTTTCTATTTACTCCTTGGAATTCAAAATATCACACATTAAGTTCTTAAGTTTTGAATTTAATTTTATTTTAGTCACTAATTTTCAAAACGCTACAATCTTATCCTTGACATTTGAGTTTTGCTTCAATTTGGTTCCTATGTTATGTTATAAGATTTACATTTTTAACCTGCAACCCTCGCTCTTTCTGGAGTATTTGACTATTTGGTAGATCTTTTAGTCTTTAGAATTAATTTATGTTAGTAAATAAAAACAATCATCAAAAGAGTTATAATTAATTAAGTTTCATGGTTTTTATCACTTTTAAAATTAAATTTAAAATTTTACTTCATAATTATTTTTAATAAATGAATAGATATTGATGTTAATGATCGAAAGTGAGTATTCACTGAAAAATTGAGGTTAAAAATATAAAATCTAGGTACCAAATCGAAACAAAACTCAAATCTCAATGGTGGAAATTATAATATTTTGAAATTTATGAACTAAATGAAATAAAACTCAAAACTTAAGGACTAAAGTATAACATTTTAAACCTAAGGACCAAATAGAAATTATAACAAAAAACTAAGGACCAAAAAGATATTATTCCCATGAATTTTTTATGAATTGGAATGGTTCATGGGTTCACATAAAATAATCCAAACCTACCCGAACTTATTAATTTTAAAATATATTTTTTTTTCCTTATGATACAAATATTCTTAATATATTTATATTTATTTTATTTTATTTCATGATTTTTTATTAATTTATTCTCCAACAACTCCTAAAAATAATTACTTAGTAGAAATAATTTTTTTAAATATAAATTGCATTGAGTTATGAATCTTAATTAAATATCTGGAAGTAATTAAATTAAATTATTACTTATTTTTAGAACAAAAATTTAAAATAAATGATTAGATTAATTCGAATCAAACCAACACAAATGTTTTATGGTTTAGTTGGGCTAAGTTCATTATTTAATAATAATTATTTGATTGAAAAAATTTATAATTCGAATAATTGAATTGATCTAAAAAAAATGTTTCAACCTAATTCAACCTAAATAGAAACATTCATGAATTCTAGCAAATTAATATTTTGGCCTCTTTATATGCTATAAATTTGAATTATTATTATTACTTTTAGTTCAATAATTATCCGTGATTGACATTATTTTCTTCCAACAATAATAGTTCATAATAAAATATTAAATAAACTCTTATTCTAAAATTTTACCAAATGTTTGATTAAAGGAATGGTTTTAAAATAATGTAATTAAATGGTTCCATGTATATATAGTCATCGTTTCTTCCTTATAAGTGTGATAGGCAGAGAATATGATTTTAATAATTACTGATTTTAAATATCTCGATAATCACCAATATCATAAATTATTGAATGATGGCAAATAAAGTACAACAACTAATATTTATTTGTACTAAAAACTAACTAATATTTAATTATTTATTTGAATAAAGTATAAAGGCCAAGGGTAAATAATGAAGGATAATTTTGGAATTAAATAAAATAGGATAGGACCACCCTTTACGTACTTACTGCCTCACGTGGATGGGCAAGTTTTTTTTGGGTACGCGTGTTGCCCACACACTCGACAGTGATAATACAAGCGTGAACGACATGGTAATGTATTTATTGTCTCTATTGTGGAAAAAAAGTGTCTTTACATAAATTTTGTGTAGATTACGAGTTTGGCTTCTCTATCTTTAGGATAACAACTTATAACGTGTGTTTGGTTTATTAATACGAGTTGATTTAACTTGGTTAAAATAAGTAAATCTCTTTTTCTAATGTTTTCAATGACTTTACTTGTCGGCAATAAGTGTTGGCGTCGAAATCTGGACGAAACAGTAATGATAGATTTATTTGTATGGAGAGAATGAGAATCCTGCATAAAAGAATAGTAGATGCTATGCCCATTTCGATAGTTAAATCAACCAACAAACAAAAAAAAAAAAGAATAAAACATTAACTTGAAAAATTCACTTACCTCTCAAAGAGTCTTTATGGTATATTCATAAGGTTGCCATAATCCTTTTATGATTAGGTTTAATCTATTTAGTAGGTTTTTTAGGGTTCATTGGATCGGACAATGCAAATGGAAAGATTCCTAGGAGGGCTTCCCAGGCTCTGGCTCGTGAGTTTTCCTTGGACCTCCTATTCGCCTACGATATGCTTTTGTTGGAACGCCTTGAAACTTAATTTGTATTTGTATTTATGTTATTTATAGTTTTGAATCTAAGGTTCAAAGAGGTGCACTAAATGTAAACTCTCTAACCCTAATGATGTCTCTGGATTTGTATTATATGATATTTCCCCCTAAAAATAAAACTGATCTCTCTTCACTGGCGACCAATTTTGATGACCGCCTCCAGCGCCCAACTCTCTCCTCTTTTCTATACAATTATTCACATGTTGTAGTGTTCATTGTGTTGGGTCTCTAGGTAATTGAAGCGATCCATTTCATATGTAGTAATCCATCCTATCCCAAAATATAATTATTCATGATACCTTTGTCATCGTTGAAAGATTAACAAATTTATCTTAAACAAGTAAGGTGAATTATATATTTTTTTTCATTTTTTCTTTAATTGTCTTTTAATTTGCGATCACACTCAAAGCTTGCATGACTTTGTGTACTAAAAATGATTTGAAAAAAGAAAAAAAAAAAAGTAAACATCATGGACAAAATTATATATTTAGCTTGTAAAATAATTATTTTTTAAAAAAAAACATAAACCAAATTACGTTATCTTGAAATTATGAAGGACAAAAAAAATGGTGGAGCAGAATTGTCAATGATCTACTTGAATGCCATTTGAATATCTTAAATCAAAGACGAAGACATTTGGCCAAATGGATAAAATAAAACAAACAACCAAAAATCATAAACTTGAAGTGCAAAAAAAGTAAAACAATTTTACAACGTGGAATTAACAAAATTATACTCACATTGTTATTGTTACTCTATAAATGCAAGAGTATGAATAAATCAACGAAGGTAGAAAATGGGAATTATATAATATATGGTATTTAAAATAATATCCATGTAATTGTTATTGGGAGATTGCTACGACATTGTTAGGAGATGGATCGATACATTTTACCCTCTTTCTAGATAGCCCACTAACATCATTTGGATTTTTTTTAAAAAAAAACAAATTATTTTAAAGTTGATTCTTTAAATCTTATTGAACATATTAAATATAATACATATCATAGTATCTTAAATTTTGAAATGTATACATTTTTTAAAAAAAATTACCACGAGAAAATTTACTTTCAAAAACAAAAGATGCATGTCAAATTAAGGGAAGAAAAAGAAAAAAAAAAAAAGTATCGTGGAATTAGATTTTATCGTTATATATAAAAATTCTTATTTATTTTTTAATCTACTTTGGGTCCAAATAAGATTAGTTGATAATGGAAATCATGTATAATGACATGGTTAAAGACATAACTTTTTTTTTAATCATTATAAACATTTCCTTGACATTTAACAAGTTGCCATAAAATGTATTTAGTTGACGATGTAAGAGTGTTATAATATATACTTTTGTGACAGTACATGTGTCGTCATATGTCATTTGTTAACTTAAAACATTGTCATGGTCAATATATATATTCTTGACAATAAAAAGTAACATTATTGACATTTTTACAATAATACAAAAATGTTGGCATTTTTGTCATTCTCGGTAACTCCCATATCAATAAAGAATATCAAAATTTGAGTCGATTAGTAACCATAATAACTTGTTGCAGTATACTTGATAGTAAGTTTATAATTGTCAACAATTCTTTATCATTGACAATAATATATTGTTAGAAAATTAATTGTGACAATTTTAAAAAGTGTTAATGTGTCACTGATATTTTTACGTTGATGTGTGATTCAATGACAAAATATAACCATCACAAAAAATAGTCATGACTATTTTTAAGTGTCATGGATTCTTAGTTTTCTTGTACCGAAATTATTATGATTTTAACTTCAATATCTTCCTGAATTACACTTTTTATTTTCATGATTTGGTAGGTAAACTTCTTTTATGTTAATCGTTAAAAGTAATTTATCATATTATATTTCTTTTAGTTCAACAAAAACAATAATAATGATTCAAATAATTAACTCTATACAATAAAATATAGTATCATAAACGTGTATACTTATATTGGCATGTCAGATCATTTATTAATAACAAAGATATTTGTTAAGTTTAAATCTACAGTATTTTATTCATACTTATGATTATATGTTACACTATTCTATTAACCACAAAGATATTTGTTAAGTTTTAATCCAAAGTTTAGGATCAATGATTTGAAAAAAAAAAAAAACAAAAAATATCACACATTGGAACTAAAATTGATGGATTGATTGAACATGTTGATTAAACTTATAAGGAAGAAAGGGTGTAAACTTCGTGACCATGACATGCTGTTTGCATAGAACGACATTTCCCCATCCAATCCATCCTTCAAATTTACGATAAGTAAACTTTATAGTAAAAATAAAATAAAATCTCGTGAGGATTTTTTATAGTTAAAATGTGAATAGACAAATTCGAACCATAGACTTCATAGTTACTAACGCACTCGAATGTCAATTGAACTATGTTCAGTTTGGTCTTAATGAATATTTAAATATACAAATCGTTCAATTTTGTCTTTCTTTTTTCTTTTTTTTTTTAGCACAAGATTTTTCCTTTTTATTATTGTATATATACGAGGTTTGAATATTATTTTAGCCCATCTACTTTATTTAGATTTTCATTCATTCTTTTATCGGTATTTTTTTTTTACTTTAGTTAATCTCGACAATTTTATACTTCTTTAAATGTCTAGGTTGGTCTCCATATTTTTAAGAAATGGTCATTTTATTTCATTCATTTTTTTATTCCATCTCCAAATGATAAAAATGGTCCTTTTTTAAAAAATATAAAATTTAAATTTGATATTTTAAAAGTAGATAACTCAAAATAAATCAAATGTGAAATTAAGGAAATTAATCTTTTTTTTCGAATGATTGCCGATAGTTTTTAGACCATCATGAGTAATTTAAAACATTTTTTTTTTCATTTGGCTCATTTAAAATAAATTCAAAATCGCTTAGTTCTTACTTACTCTTCTTTCTCAATTTCTACCACAATATCCCAAAAAAAGCACTTAATTCTTCCTAATTAAGTTAAAAAAGAAAAAGAAAGAGAAAAAGAAAAATGAAAAATGAAAAGTTAAAAATCAATCACATCAATTAAAATTTGTCATTCCATTTCAATATTTTTCATTAATATTACTACGTTAAATCTTACATTTAAGTAAGTCTCATATATCGAATTTTAAACAAAATTCCAAATTAATTCACTTAACAAAGCTTGTGACAGCTTAAATTATAGAAAATGTCTTGAATTTTATATTTTTGTGTGAAAAAATATTTCCGAAGTTATAAAAGTTTCAAAAATACCATTAAATTTTAAAATAAATTATATGGCCTTATTTAATTTTCATTTAATTTTTAGTTTTTCTTAAAAAAAATTAAGTCTAAAAACATATCTTCCACCTCTAAGTTTTTTTTGGTTTGTTACCAATTTTCTGATTTCTACCAATGTTTTTAAAGATAAAACCAAAATTCGAAAAACTAACAAAGTAGTTTTTAAAAATTTATTTTTATTCTTAGATTTTGACTAAGTACTTATCTCTTATACTTAAGAAAAATACAAACTATTGTAAAAATATTAGAGATTATAGGCTTAATTTTTTAAAAACAAAAAACAAACTATCGTAAGTTTAAGAATATTTTAATATAAAATACTAATGGTTTTCATCCAAAACTGATGGTAAAGATATTTCTTAATTCATTTTGAAAGGTTAAAAATATTTTTTGAAATATTTGAAAGTTTAAGAATGTTTAGAAAGTATTAAGGATATTTGGTATAATTTAAAGAAATTGGTTGTAAGATTAGGTGCATGCTAAAAAGATATTTACAGAATAGGGAAAAGAAAAGTATTGGAAGGGTAGAATGGTCATTTGAGGCAGGAAGATGGCGATGCCACGTTGAATTCTCCAGCGGAGACAGAACAGAATGTGTAATAAAGAAAGCTTTTGGAAACAGAAAAAATGGGAAATCGGCAGTTGCAGTTGCAGCCCTCGCCGGTGGGAGAAAGGTCGTGTTCTTTCTTTGCAGGCCGTCCTCGGTGGGCGACCAGTCACTTCCACTTTCTTTTTTTCCGATCATTTTTTTTTCCTTCAATCCCATTCCTCAATTTCCCCCAATTTCGCATCTCCCCTTCTCTTCTTCTTCTTCTTCTTCATCTTTCTCCCTATATATCCCTTCTCCCCACCTATAAAACGCCCCATTTTTCCTTCTCTATTTCTCTCTCCTATTTATATATTTCCATTTCTCTCTCGAGACCGCAATCTTTAGGCGTTTCTTCTTCATGGGCTTCTCTTGAGGTGCGTGTTTTGATTCTATTTGTGAGTTTTTGCTTGATCTGTTTCTATTTTCTTTTCATACCCAATGATATTGGCGTTGAATTGATTATTTGTTCTTTTGTTTTTGGATTGCATTTATTGCCTGCAAGCTGTTTGTGGGTTTGTTTTTGGTTAAAAAGTTAATGATTACGAGTCCTGTGTTCGTTGGGCGAATTTATTTCCGGTAATTGCGCATCGAATTTGGATGATCGATCTTTGTTTTATTTGTGTTTTCTCTTACTTTTTATATCTAATTTGACGGCTTTGATTGGGAAGTTTTTATTTGATATAAGACGTGTGTTATTGAGCTGCTTTGGTTGCCATTTTGCTTTATTATTGAATCGGATGGCCGTCATTTTCAGCTTTGTATTGCTTCCGGTTTGTATTGGAAATGTGTATGAATTGTTCTCGTTTCTGGGTGCGCAGATATTACGTGTTTTGTCCTTTTTTGTGAGTTTTGTTGCTGTTGCCTGTTGAATGTTTAGTTAGATTCTGGGTTCTCTGCTGATTTTGAACAATTGTGAGATGCCGGGAATTGTCATGGATGAAATCAATGAAGAAAGGGTTGTGAATAAACACAACGGTTCGTCGATTCATATGGAAGAGTCGTATGGAAACAAGTCGCCGAGGAGCGGGTTGAGTCTTCAGAGCCATGGAAGTGTTCATGTTGATTTCCCTGTTGATGGCTTGGTTGATACCTCTATTGAGAAGCTTTATGAGAATGTTTGTGATATGCAAAGTTCGGATCAATCACCTTCAAGGCGTAGCTTTGGTTCTGATGGTGAGGAATCCAGGATTGATTCTGAACTGAATCATCTTGTAGGAGGAGAGATGAGGGAGGTAGAGATAATAAAGGAGGAAGAAGATATTGTTGAGAAGCCTGAACATGATTTTCCTATCGATTCTATGAATCATTCTCCATCTGCAGATAAGGAGAAAGCTGAAAATACCCAACCTGGAAGCTCAAAACGTCTTTCTTCTGGAAAAAAAACTCCTCACCTGCAGTCGGACCGCGAGACATCTCCAAAATCAAGTCCCAGGGGCAAGGGTTTGTTGGATAAACCCCCTATTAGCAGAAAGAATGAAAAGAATTCGAAAAAAAATAGTCCGGTTGCTGCTCAATCAAAGAAACAGAAAGATTCACCTTTGAGGGGCTCAAAATTGCAGAATGGAACTGAGGATTTTGATGAATCAATGATGGACAATCCTGATCTAGGACCCTATCTACTTAAGCAAGCAAGGAGTTTAGTTTCTTCAGGAGAGAATCTGCAAAAAGCTCTTTTAATAGCACTTCGTGCTGCAAAATCTTTTGAACTATCTGCAAATGGAAAACCAAGCTTAGAACTTGTTATGTGTTTGCACGTCACGGCAGCGATATACTGCAGCTTAGGCCAGTACAGTGAGGCAATACCTCTATTGGAGCATTCCATTGAGATTCCTGCCATCAAGGAAGGCCACGAGCATGCACTTGCCAAATTTGCAGGCCACATGCAGTTGGGTGATACCTATGCCATGCTAGGCCAGCTGGAAAATTCTCTAGTCTGTTATACAACTGGGTTAGAGGTGCAGAAAGAAGTCCTAGGAGAAGCAGACCCCAGAGTTGGTGAGACCTATAGGTATTTAGCTGAAGCCCATGTTCAAGCCTTGCGATTTGACGAGGCTGAGAAATTTTGTCAAATGGCGCTCGATATTCACATAAAGAATGTTGGTCCTGCTTCTCTTGAGGAGGCTGCAGATAGGAGGCTTATGGGTCTCATATGTGAAACAAAAGGAGATCACGAAGCTGCACTCGAGCATCTAGTTTTAGCCAGCATGGCCATGGTGGCAAATGGCCAAGAGACTGATGTGGCTGCAGTTGATTGCAGTATTGGAGATTCATACTTATCCTTGTCCCGTTACGATGAGGCTGTTTTTGCTTATCAGAAAGCCCTCACTGTTTTCAAGACCACCAAGGGAGAAAACCATCCTGCCGTTGGTTCAGTATATGTTCGTCTTGCTGATTTATACAACAAGACTGGAAAAATGAGGGAGTCAGTATCGTACTGTGAAAACGCCCTTCGAATTTATGAAAAGCCTATCCCAGGGATTCCTCCAGAGGAGATTGCTAGTGGTCTTACTGATATTGCAGCTATTTATGAATCAATGAATGAAGTTGAGCAAGCAGTCAAATTATTGCACAAGGCATTGAAGATATATAATGATGCCCCGGGACAGCAAAATACCATTGCTGGAATAGAAGCCCAGATGGGTGTCTTGTATTATATGCTGGGGAACTATTCTGCATCTTACGACTCCTTCAATAATGCAATTCCAAAGCTTCGCAACAGCGGAGAGAGAAAATCTGCTTTCTTTGGTATAGCCCTTAATCAAATGGGGCTCGTGTGTGTTCAGAAATACGCCATAAACGAAGCTGTGGAGTTATTTGAAGAAGCCAAGAGCATACTAGAGCAAGAATATGGACCTTATCATCCCGATACTCTGGGGGTATATAGCAACCTTGCGGGAACATACGATGCGATTGGCAGGTAATGTAACCATCCTTTTATTATCATAACAAGATCAGTACTGCAATTGAAGTTGTTCTCGTTCTCGAACTGTGAAAATCTCCATAACCAAGTAATTTTTGTTATCATGTCATCGGCCTTTTGTTATTTTCCTTGAGAAACGTTTAGGACTCCCGTCCTGTTCTTCACTAGGCGTCAATTTGTTTATGCCACTTCCTACTTATGGTTTTTACTTTTCCTCACGTTTTTCTTCCATGGTTTGCATTTAGAGTAGAAAGTCGCTGAAAGTTCTCTTTGGGCAACAAATGATGCAATTGATTAGTTTTCCTCTCGTGACTTTATACAGGTTGGATGATGCAATTGAAATCTTGGAGTATGTTGTTGGCATGCGGGAGGAAAAACTTGGGACAGCCAATCCTGATGTCGATGATGAGAAGAGGAGGTTGACAGAACTGTTGAAAGAAGCAGGTAGAGTTCGGAGCCGAAAGGCGAGATCACTCGAGACTCTTCTCGATGCCAGTGCTCATCCCGTAAACAGTAAAGGTATTCAGGTTTGATAAAAGATTAAATCACATGTGAGCGATCATTGTCGCATAGATTAGAACCGATTCAGAAACACGGCTAGTTGTGCTTGAGTAAATTCCTGATTCTTGAGGTTGTTCGAAATACAAATACTAGAATTTGGCGTTTTGTTTGCATTGTCGATTAAGTTATCTTGTATTTGTGTAAGAAGTTTATATTGCTCTGTATATTTTTATACGTAAGTGATGCCATTGTCATTTTGTATGTATATCACATTGTTATGGAATTACAAGATTGTTTGATGCAGTTTTGAATGAAAACTACAAGGATGAGGTTCCTCCTACTTTTGTACCATAAAAATATAAAATGATTACTTTCCTGCATTAACTAGATGTCTTCGATTCTTTATGTTACTTATCCTAAGTGGTCTACATCGATTATATCTCGTGATGCTTTCATGTAGTTGTTTGGGCTTTTGTCCTTTTGGTTCTTATCCTCGAAAAGAAAATACTAGACAACATTTTGCCATATATTAAGGGCTCGTTTGGGGGCTCAAGTTGAGAAGAGATGATATGAGGGTCACTAACATCTTAACTACCCACATGTGATATCCCATATCCCCATAGTGCACCGTTTTGCCCACCACTATCACAACTCCTCTTCCCACATCGCAACTCCTCTTCCCACACTCCGCCTGACATTTTGGTTCTCTCGTTTCTTTCTCATCAAACATTTTTTAGCATTAGTTCTTCCATAGAGAAGGGTTTTCTTTCTCCAATCCGATGCATGATTAGTCTGTGTTAAAGGTGTTGAAAAATCATGGTAAGGGCCCATGGTGTCCGATTTGGAGTTTAGTGGGGGAGGTCGTTCTCTTATTCTCAGATTTGTTGAATCCTAAATTCGTTAATTTTCAGATCTGTTGATTCTTTCGTTCTTTCTTTTTCTCATCCTCTGAAATCGCTTCAATTCCCCTTTTCACCCTTGCCGCTTCAATGAAAACCTGAAACCAATCTCTTGCCGATTCGATGGTTTAGGGTTCACCATGACCCATTCTATGTTTGGTTTGTAGGGCACGATGCATGTTGCTTCTCGAATGTTCAACATTGAAGTCTTGGTAGGGGACTGGTTTTAGTCATTGGAGCTTGGTGGGGGAGAATATCATCGAGGTTTGTTTTCTAAACCCCAATCGGCCAATGATGAGTACCGTCCCCTTTTCACCTTTACCACTTCAATGAAAACCTGAAACCTATCTCTTGTCGATTCGATGGTCCTCTGCTCATGCATGACCCGTTCTATGTTTGGTTTGTGGGGCTCGCTGGATGTTGCTTCTCGAATGTTCAACATTGAAGTCTTGGTAAGGGACTGGTTTTAGTCATTGGAGCTTGGTGGGGGAGAATACCATCCGGGTTTGTTTTCTAAATTCCAGTCGGTCAAGATGAGTACCTATCTATGAATTTTTGTTCAAAAATTTCGATTATGAGTACCTATTATGATTTCTTATGAAATTTTTTCACTATTTTCATATTCGGTCTGTTTTTCTTTATTCCTTCTCATTCATTCAGTTTCGTACTCCCTTCTATTTGAATCATTGTTGTATTTGAGCTTGATTGGCATGTGTTTCTAGATGAGATATTTATTCCAAACTCCAGTGTTCTTCATTATTTACATTTTCAATTTTTCGTTTCCTATGATTTCTTATGAAATTTGTTCATTATTTTTCATGTTTGATTTGTTTGTTCTTATTCCTTTTTATTTGTTCTATATCATGCTTTGTTCAGTTGAATCTCTGTTCTGTTTGAATCTGTGCTGTGTTTAGGCTCGATTGAATATGTTTCTAGATAAGATACGTATCCCACCTCCAAAGTTCTTCGTTGTATACATTTTTTATGATTTCTAATGAAATTTCTACGTCAATTTTCATTTTCTATTTGTTCATTTCGATTCGTTCTCATTTGTTCTGTATGATTTTCTAATTCTCTTTGATCCCTATTGGTATGTATTGATTGCACATTTACTCCATGTAAACAATTTGTTCGACCACTTCATTAATGTTGATTGCTTCTGTTTGCTAACTGTAACTTGCTCGTGTTTTTATACTTGATTAATGACTCAAGCACTTCATTAATGGGAGTTAGTTCATTTGTTCATGAACAAAAAATAAACTACGAAGTTGGTTCCTTTTTTACCATTGTTATGATTATTTTAACTATTGATGTAATGTTGAACTACTTCTGCCTCACTTATTCTACCAAGGTCTATTACTCTCCGTTATTACGATGGGTGAACAACCACCCCCTTTCAGTTCTCTCCCTCTATAAAACCACTTCTGTCCAGCTTAAATCAATTGAGAATCCTTCGTTGTTGTATGTTTTTTCTCAAACATGTGAGTTATTTCCATCAACTTACTTCTCTTCTACTTTCTTGTTCTCTTTTATCATTTATTAGGGTTTCAAATATTAATGTGGTAGTTATTTGATTTTCCAAGGTCCTATTTGCAAACTTGTTCCGTCGATACTTTAGTATTTTAAAAGTATTTATATGAGTTGTTTTCTGCTTGTATGTGTGTTTGATGAACTTGTATATGAATTTGTACTGTATTTCCTATATCATGGTGCCAACTAATCCATGTTTATTTTTTCATAATCATGAATTACATGTCATGGATGTCTGAGGCCAGCTATATTTATACATATTCTACTTGAGTTTAAATGTGATCCATCACATCTATAATCCTACAAATCACTTGTATTCCACATTGTGTACACTTGATGAATCTCTACAATCTACTACCCTCCTTGTTAGTCTGGTGAGTTATTCCTTACTATCATTGTTGTTGGATTATATACATTTTCTTCATATTCACTTCTGCTTATCTATGTGTTCATGATTTCTTTGATGGGCACTAACGACGACATCATTCAGTGCTAGAGTCGATCCGGTGATTCGTTGTTCCTCAAACTACAATCCCCAAGTAAAGTAGTTATGTATACGTTTATCCAAGATGTATTCCTAAATGATTAGTCTTACATACCATGAGTTTCTAACTAAATAATTTCCTTGTTTTGTAGCCCAAACTAATAACACTGCCATTAGTTTGAGGTTCATGTATTACGTATGTTTTTCCTAATTTTAAATGTTGTATATTTGGGTTTGACTTGTAGTTGAAGTACACTATTCTTTGTGGTCTTTACCTGTAATTTGTGGTTTTTTCGTACACTTCCCATTGAACATGGACATTTGACAGTTGACTCATAAATTATATTTTTTTTTGTGCGTTTGATAATGATGACGTATGAATATTTACAAGTGATACAACCCATAACAATTTTGTATTAATTATTATGGTTACCATCTTTTGCATTTAAACAGTTATAAATGAAACATCTAATTATGAAAGAATAGAGAGTATTTTGAACAACAATACAGTTAAAAAAAATTCTTAATATAGTACAATTGATACACCTTATTCAATTTAAGGTACAATTTAATGAATGAAAATATTAGCATTAAAAGTGGGAAAATGTTTTAGAAAAGTGGAAAAATGGAAAAACTTCTTAATATAGTACAATTGATATACCTTAATATATTTAGTATTAAAAAGTAGAAAAATGTTTTAGAAAAAAAGGTACGTCCATCCGTGGCTTAGAATTAAATTTTGTATTTTTAAATGTTAGTATTTCGTTGACTATTTACGATTAATCTTAAATTTTGACTAAGTTTTTTTTAAACAACAATAATAAAGAATTATTTAAAAGACGTTTTGAAGAAATGGATAATAATCAAAATAATCTTAAGTACTAATTCTAATATAAGTTATGTATTTCAATTAAGGTCAATCCCGGACAAAACCATTTTTCCTTTTGATCCTAGGGTTTTATGTTTCTATTCCAAAATATGGAAAATATCACCACGTCCCTACGACAACTATTCCTAACAATGGTCTTATTACTAAATGACCATCGTAGAATAGAGAACCAACCCTCCTATATTAGACATCGAATTAGACAGATAAACGTCTTTCGACTTATTTATGAGAATGACATTTGCTGTCGCGAGAGCACGCGAATGGATAGACAGACTTTCGTCATCCTCTGTAACATGCTTAGAACGACCGGTCGTCTAGCACCTACTAAATGCGTTGACGTCCAAGAGATGATGACAATTTTTCTCCACATTTTGGTGCATGAAGTTAAGAACCGAGTAGTTTGATGACAGTTTGCACGGTCTAGTGAAACTATTTCGAGGCATTTTAGGTCTATTCTGACCGCAGTGTTACAACTTCATGAGTTACTGCTGAAAAAACCAGAGCCTATCATGAGCGATTGCACTGACATTAGGTGGAAATGGTTTGAGATATTTTAACAATTTTAATTCCACTCTCAGTTAAATATTAGATTCTAGATTTTTAGGAAACTAGCAAATGTTTATCCCTTTGTCAATATATGATCTCATACAGAATTGTCTGGATCATTGGATGACACGTACATAAAGGTCAATGTAAGTGCAATCGATCGTCCCTGCTATCGTACCCAAAAAGGTGAGAAGCCACGAATGTGCTTGCTATCTATTCACCAACTAGTGAGTTCATATTTGTGCTGCCAGGGTGGGAAGGGTCTGCAGTCGATTCTAGAGTGCTTAGGGATGCAATTTCTCGACCACACGGGTTGAAGGTTCCTAAGGGTATATACTTTTGTGATTCCATTGTCTGGATTCAAGAACGAATAGTTTGCTAACTAATTTTTTGTATACCATGCCTAGGTTATTATTACCTATGTGATGCTAGATATCCCAATGCCGAGGGATTTTTGGCACTATATAGGGGATAGCGGTACCATCTTTTAGAATGGCGTGGTATTGGAAATGCACCAACTAATCCACGAGAATTTTTCAACATGAAACATTCATCTGCTAGAAACTGCATAAAAAGAGCATTTGGCATACTCAAGGTCGTTGGGTGATACTACGTGGGAAGTCCTATTACCCAGTTAAGATCCAATGTAGAACAATAACGACATGTTACCTGCTGCACAACCTGATAACGAGGGAGATGGGCCAAACTACAATGTTCGGAACAACGAATGATGAAGATTTTACATCTAATTAGCTCGACGATGAAAATATACAATTTATTGAAACATCCGACGAATGGACCAGTTTCAGGGATGAGTTAGCGACGCGAATGTTCAATGAATGAGAACAAGCATCATGAACACAAAGTTTCTTATTCAATTAGCTTTACTATGAATAATTTCCTCATACTTTTAGACTATATTATCTTTCGACTCAAACAACTGTATTGAATTATCTTAACTTTATGTTGTGTTAATTGGCTCATGTGAATGATAAAACATGTTCTACGTCATTCGTACTCAAACTTTGTTTATTTAACTGTGCCTAATTTATTGTATTGAGTTATACGTATGTATGTAGCTAAATGGAGGACGTGAGAAAATGACAAAATACATTTGGACAAAGGTTGAAGATGCACGATTAGTGGAGCCACTATTACACTTGGTAGAAACAGATTGATAAACTGATAATGGAACATTCAAGCCTAGCTATTTACAACAGCTACAACGTCTACTTACGAAAAATATTTCTAGCTCTTCCAATCTGAAATGCTTGATATTGTGGAAGGTTAGATTTTTAAAGCGACAATATTGTGTAATCATTGAGATGCTGAGTAATGCATGCAGTGGATTTGGTTGGAACGACGAGTTCAAATGTGTGAAAGTAAAGAAAGAGGTTTTCGATGTATGGGTTCGAGTAAGAGAACACATTACAGTATTATTATCTTACAATGGTGAATTTTTTCTAATATTATATTATGTTCTAACATAATATATGTTCCTATTTGTAGTCTCATCCCGACACGAATGGTTTGAGACACAAACCATTACCCCACTATGATGAGCTTTCAATCGTATTTGGGAAAGATAGGGTCACTGATGAAGGTAGTGAAATCCCGTACGATCAAGCATCTGTAACAGATGAATATTTGGAGGATATTTGGTTGGGATCACAGGTTAATGAGCAACAAGAAAGTAGACCTGACATGAGCATACTGACCGTGATGGGATGGATGAGGTTTTCCCAAATACACCCATCAGTAGGCATACTGGATCAAGTAACGATACGAGAGGAACGAAACTTAAAAGGACCCCCTTCCAATTTGAAATGCTTGACATTGTACGCACAACAATGGACGTGCAGGAAAGTAAAATGGAGAAACTTGTACAATGGCAGAAAGAAAAATATGAATTGAAGCTCAAGAGGCGTCAAGAAGTCATCGAACAGATCTACCAAGCTAAGGGTTTAGAAGAGGAGGATCAGTTGACCTTCATAGATCTGTTGGTGAATGATATTCAGCGAATAGACGGTTTTCTAGCCATTCCACCACCATTAAGGAAAAGGTATTGCATGCTTTTGTTGGGGAAAACTAACTAATTTTTTTTTTGTCGGTGTTTGCAAGTTGGTTTGTTATTATTTTTTGTAACTTCCCCTAGTCTCTTATTCCATGGGTTTTTAATATTTGTTGATTTTTTGTGACGTACGAATGGCCCATGGTATGTGGCCCTTAGATATGGATGAAAATATTTCTAACCAAGTTGTAAAATGGTCATGTATAAGGCAATCAAATTAAGTAAAATCTCTTAAGGGGAATGAATTTAATGAATTTCATATCCGGTCTAATTTTCTTTTATTGGTGGAATGAATTTAATTAATTTCATATCTTGTTTAAATTAACACTATTTTGTAAAACCATTTGGCTTTCGTTGATGAGAAGTTTGGAATGAATAATATAAAATTGAACTGTATACCATATCTTGAGATTGGAAAAAATAAAATGTAATCAATGTCTTATTCCAAATAGGATGGAGACAATAATTATAAGGTTAAAAAAAATAGTGTTCATACAGGCAAATTATTATAGAGTACAAAAACTGAACCAGATAGCACTGACATAACAACTCTATATCCCTAAACACAGACATATGAACTTTGACATAACAACTCTGCACACCCAAACACAGACATCAGAACTCCCTAGACATCAGAACTCTCCCGACATCAATGTTGGGAATGCCCTAGAACTCGCAGTTCATGTTAAATATTCTATTTATCAATAATAATGACTTGTTGATTTTGCATCTTATTATGAAAATTCAATGAACATATCCATGACTATAGTCTGAATACTATAACTTTGTGTAGTGATATAAACAAGATCAAGTTGACAGTATATAGCCTAAATGGTCTAATAAATATATGGATGAAATTGGGTATCTCATCCTGGTAACATTAATGGATGCGGCTCACTCTATAGTTGTTACAAGAAGTTATAAAGTGCTACAAATGATATGATCCACGAATCGTTCATGTTGAGACATGTGAGTGGGGGCATCCTATGCAATGAGTTTGCATATAGACTGGACCACAAAAATAGTTACTTTTCTTTATAACGACCGTCTACTGTTAAAACTGACTATTTCATTTATCAAATAACCTAGGTTAACTCGATCTTAATCCTGAGCTAGCTATGAACTTTTATTTGTACGGGATTATCCTTTGATCTACAAACGGTGAGAGTAGTCCAACAGCACTGCTTAATAAGCTTCCCATTTTAGGGATAAAACCAAATGAATAGCTGAGGACATAGCCTTGCAAGATGAAATTCACTCTTACCCGATTTAGGGTTAGCAGATAGGTTATTCTCTTAAGTCAGGTCTTGAACAATCGGGGTCCTACCTTCTCATGATAGAGAAAGGATTCGATTCATAAGGATTATGAATCAGAATTTTTCATTAGAGGGTCAGTAGGAACTTAAGGAACAAGATGTATTCACATGGGTAAAACGATTATTTTGACCCAGTTGTAATTACGAATAACCTGTGAATGATCGACCTACTGATTATGGTTATAAAGTGGACATAATATATCTACAGTAAGGAGAGTTCAACTATGGACTATAGTGGAGTGTCCCATTAGTTAACGAATGAGGGTTAGATCGAACTAATGAGTTTAGCTGATTAATCTCGAATCGTTGGAGCCCATGATCTGTAGGTCTGCGAGGTCCCCCTACTAGCTCGTAAATGGTTAAGCTTTAGAGTAGCTTGAGAAATTAATTTGAAAAAACGTTCAAATTAAAATTAAACGAAATAGGAGAATATATATTTAAATATGATTTAAATATATGAAGATGGTTTTTGTGCAAAATTAATTTAATATTTGATATTAAATTAATTAATATTTTAAATTAATTTTAGAAAACTATTTTCAGTTTTAAAATCAAAATGGATTTTAAAACCAAAGTTTGGTTTTAAAGAACAATTGGAAAATAGGATTACATGCACAAATGAATTTAAGTTTTCCATTACTATCTTCTTCATGCTCACACAAAGCCCACTTCCTCTTCTTCATTTAACTCCAAGAATGAGCTGCAAGTCATGCACATTCCTTCTTTTGCATATTCATCTGCAATAAATAAAGAAGAATGGAGTGATTTAAGGGCATGCATTACACAAAAAGAAAGAGTTCTTCGGTAGTGTGCTGCTGTGAGCTTTCCTTTGTAATTCCGTTGCTTCAAGCTGTTCTTGAGTCCCACAACTTGGTCTAAAGCTCCAAGAGAGTGGGGAAGATCTTGAGGTGGTTCACATTGATTTTTTATGAAGACTGCTGCTGTTTGATCAAGATCTTGAAGAGTTTTACAAAGGTATGATCTAAAACCTCTTATTTAGATGAGCATGCTCTAGTTTATGCCAAAATTAGTGAATTTGAATGCTTATGGATCATTGACACTTCTGTTGCATGTATCTTACTCTAACAATCAGAACTCCCCACGTCCTATATCATCTCAGTGCCCCAAACAGCCCCTAAGAGTTTAACTGTACTTGGAAGGCCATATGAGAGAGGATCTAATGACCATTATATATTATTGGAGTGTGGAAAGTTATATGAATTTATGTTTGTAAATTAAATAATTTTTTTCATGAATTATGTCTAATTGGTATCATAAATTGAAAAAACAATTTTAAATATGGTATAAGAAACTCAATTTTATGTAATACATTTCCCTTACTTAAGCAGGTATTTAAGGGAATTAACTAAGTGAAAGTTAAATCCTATGTTGAAGAGAAGGAAATTTCTAAGTGTTGAATAGATTTTCCTTTAGTAGTTTAGAGATAAGCCTTTATTAGTGGAATTTTTCTTAGTGTGAAGTTAAAAGGAACCATGCGGTTGGTGTTAACTGATGCGTGTGATTATGATGCGATTTTGGTGTGAGTTTGCAGTGATGTGTGTTATGTGATGAACATACAAGTTTCCCTAATAAGACCCAAGTATAAGCCTTATTAGGTTTCCTGGTAAGTCCAGGGTCGAACACAGGGACTACTAAGTAAATATGCGACAGTCACTTTGATTCTCTTGCGGTGATAAAAACAAATGAAGTGGATGGTGTTTTGATTAAGAATTTTTCCTATGCGACAGAGTTGAACGTAGAGTTGATAAAAGGGTAGAGTTACAATGAGTATACGATGAAGGGGTTGAGAAGGGGTTTAGCTAACATTTTCTAAGATTGTGCATAAGTTATGCGATTATGCTATACACAAATAACAACACGTCATCTCTCAATGCAAAATAATATAACTCCTATTTCTAGAACGCATGTGATGAGTATACGATAAAGTCGATAAGACTTATGTCTAAGCCTCTATTCTTGTCTATGCGATGATGAGTAATGCACACATAAAACAAGGTGATCGCATACAATCATACCTATTTCTAGGGTGCATGCGATGTGTAGATAGCAATAGAACTTATGTCTAAGTTTCTATTTCTTGCTTATGCGGTTCTAATCTGACTCTCTCAAGCCTAGATTTTAATCTGACTCTCTCAAGTTTAGATTCTATCTTTAGACTATTCTCTCAAGTATCTCTAAAGGGTGAATGACGCATACATAAGACAAAGATGACCGCATAAAATGTAAATCTTAAGTCATGCTAGCTAAGTACTTCTCAAACCATTTAGAAATTTAGCTACTCATGCGAAGTATGGAGAGATTGAACATATATTGAAATGAGATTCCCATTTTCTATAAATAAAGTACTGAATACAGAATAACAAATAAAATTGAGAGATAAGAAGCCTGGTAAGCAATGTCTTGCTTCCCGTGGCATTTTACACTGTTCTTTTTCACTTCAACACTGTTCCGGATGTATATTCTTACTCTCGCAAGTGTTGGCCCTCTCTCCTTTGTAACGCTTTCCGAAAATCTCTCGATCTGCCTGGGAATGATCTCTTGGCTTCCTCGTCTTCTTGTTCATCTCCGTCTTCTAAGTATAAGTATGAGCATGTACTTGAACATACTAACGACTCTTTAACTCGTTCACTTGTCACAATGGTGGCCTTCGGTATTTATAGAGCTCAAGGTGAAGAAACCTTCCTTTCTAATGATTGCAATGATGGGCGGTCATTAAATCCCCTGCTCTGATGCACTGGTTAATGGTTACCGAATGTTGAGTGTACTTGCTACAGTGTGGTTTTAACGGTTTGTCAACTAAATTCAGATTCGACCGTCATCAACTTTCCGTCCCATCATGATTTATTATGATGTCACCTTGATGCACAGTCTTTCTGACCACCTTTTTAAGAAGCTTCTCACGATCACATGCCTTGCAATCGCAATCTGTAAGCGCGCTGATGTCTAATTCCTTTGGATCGCAATTTTACTTGCGCCATTGCATTTTTCCAGCACAAAATAAGTAAATTAACTTCTTTTATGCGATGGGCACATGCATCACAATTTCTTCAATTTAGCGCTTTTGGATATGATATTGCTTATTTTTACTATCGCATTCTATCATTGTTTTACTTATTTGAGCTATAATAACTTGTATTTCTACCCGTTATTATTAATGCTTGAGATGAGGCTGAGTTAATAGAGGTTTAAAAGAGATTAGGCATTAAAGCCAAAAGCAACCACACGTTTTGTGAGGTTGGACGCATGTTGGCTGAAGCATTGGCAAGAGGCATTACCAAGAGTTGCTCATACGTTGAGGCTGAATAAGCGAGAGCGGAGAGAGCGAGATATTGAGCGCAAGGCGCTAGGCAGACGATCGTATAGCTTTGAGCGGCACTAAGCGATGCACTAGGTGATCGTGTAACCGTGCGCGGTGTTAAGCGATGTGAAGAGATGCGCTACACGATCGAGCTATACAATAGGCGTTAAAAACTACATGATGAGTGTGAGTGTTAGACGATAAGTGTAGACTATATGATAGCGTTAAGCTTTGAACGTGCACTAGACAATGAGCTTAGACGCTAGACGATGCGCGGGTGCTAAGTGATAGTCTATACGATGAGCGTGAGCGCTACACGATAGGCAGAATGCTAAGCGATGGGCGTACGCGATAGACGCAGACGCTGGGCGATGACACTATGCGATGAATGGATGCGTTAGACGTTAAGGCGTTAGCACTACACGATAGAGTTAAATGATGGGCACAACATCTAAGCGATAGGCTATACGCGAGATCGCTGAGAGCGAGATTGTTTACTAAATGATTGAGCTACACGATGGGGCTTTGATGCTATGCGACGGATGCAGACACGAGATGATTACAACGAAAGATTCATTAAGCAATTGAGCTAAGCGATGATGTGCAAGAGTGCACGATGGACTAAACGATGGAGCGGTGCTGAGGCTTGCGTTACGCAAGGCTGGTAAGCTCATCTGGATAAATGGTTGTACCGAGAAAAGTTTGAGATTGAGTTAGTAGAAGCTGGACGAATAAATATTCATGCAAAGAGAGTCTTATGCATGAGAAGGATAACTCAAGTAGGTGTGTGGCATAAGAGTAGGTGAATGACAAAGGAAGTAGGTGGTGGTAAAGCATGGTGCAAACACTTCAAGAGTAGGAGGTGTCATACATTGGAACCCTTAAGAGATGAGAAAGATCATTTATTTTAACCTATAAATACCACCACAAGAGGTTTCTTTAGTACATAACTCGAAATCCTCTTAAATTATAATAAGAATAGTGTTTAAGAGCAGTTTTGGAGATAACCATGCATTGATCATGAAGTTCCAAGAGATAGAGATACTGTTGGACAGTGAGGCCTGGAAGTAACATCAATTTGGGACGAGGATTTCTCCTAGAATACTCATGCCTTTGGAGTAATTCTAAAGCCACCTAAAAGCTCTGAGAGTCTAGTTTTCAGTATAGGCTGTCGGAGAAGAATCTCCAAGGAATTGGGCTGGAGAGTGAAGAATAGACAGAAAGGTCAAGTTGTCGGTATGCTTGGGCCATTCTTGATATTTTGAGGATTTCGGCCAAATCACGAGAAGTTCTGAGCTAAGATTTTAAGGTAAGCTTCCTCAGACATTATAGAGCATGTTTGTAGAAGGAAGTATCTAGAAATAAGGCTTAGAACTATGAGTAATCTGAGTTTAAAATTTGAATATAGATTTTACAGTTCAAAAGGGAGCCGAGGTAACCATGGAACTTCTAAGAGGGAGATTCTTACCTTACCAAGGTGAGTGGTATTTTCCTTTAAGTCTTAAGCATATCTTTTAGAGTAAATTGTATATGCTTATGTTATGAATGAGTTCTAGCATGAGAATGAGATTATGTGATTGGGATGGTCAGGGGATCAATAGACCTAGTTTCTGACCCCGAGTAGAACCTCACAGGATGGTCAAGGGATCAAAAGGTCTAGTTCTTGAGCCTGTGGGAGGGACCTCATATGGGATGGTCAGAGGACCCACAGGTCTAGCTTCTGAGCTCACAAGCGAGGAGCTGTGTGCACATAGAAGACATAGAATACAAAGGAAACGTAGAAGAGTAAGCATTTAAGATTAGTAACGGTTAACTATCTACCGTGTGTGTAGGTAGAGATCAGACTCATTCAAAAGCTGAGGTTTGAGTACTAACCTCGTATTTATGATATGCTTGTTAATTATGAGTTGAAATAGACTCTAGAAGTTGCTTACCACTCACTGAGCTTTGTGAAGCTCATTCTTTTGTTTCATGTTTTCTTCCCAGGTGGTGAAAGGTGAGGAGTTCCAAGGTGCCACAAGCCACAATCACACTTCCGGGGTTTTAGAATTATTGATGTAAACATTATAGTTAAGTCTTGGAGTTGTATAAATGTTACATTGTTGTAATAGAATTGGCGTACTCGATCAGTTGTTGTTATCTCCTTGGCTTAAAGTTTACTGAGAGTAAAGAGGAACAAATGGGTAGTAGATATCGCAAAAGGGTGGTATTTGCGGTCTTTCACATCTCCCATCGAGCTCAGAAAGCGGGCTCGAGACGTGGTGTGACAAATTTTTTAATGATTTGAGATTATAAATATTTTTTAAAGTTAATTTATTGTATACAAAATTGACAATTCAATAAGTTTGGTTATAGGAAATATTATATCTTCTAAAAGTAATATAGTAAGTAATATATAAGTCATAGTTTTCATTTCAATACTTATAATTTTAATATATTTATCCAAATAAAAACAACTATGCATGGTAAGAAATTAAAAGTAAAAAGTATGATTAAATCTTGGATGTTTTTGGAACAAAATTAGTGTCACCAATTTAAAAACTTTGACTTTAAAAATCACTAATTTTTTCTTAAAAGATAAAAAAATCACTAAATCTTATCTAAAATTTTAATTTAATAAAGCAAGAAAAACTTAAAAAAAGAATTATGTAAACAAAATTAATGTGCTGCATTATATCGATCTCGATCAATGCACACACACAAGATCATTTAAGGGGCGTTTGGTGCACAATAAAAGCACAAATTTGAGTTGAGTTGAGTTAATAATTATTGCCTAGGGAGTTAAATTATCTGCAGATTTAAATTGTTTATAGTTGTAGTGCAGAGTTGAGTGAAGTTGGTAATTATTGTATTTGTTTGGAGTGTTAAGTTGAATTGAGTCATAAAGTATGTGTTTGGGATGCAAAATTGAGTTGAATTGGGGTATCTAATGCAGTTTTTCTAAATGAAATTGATTTTTTGTGTTGGGGTTTTTTTTTTTTTGTTAGTGTTGATTTTATTTTTCAATTATACATATATTTTTCTAACTTTTTTAAGACAAAAACAAAAAATCTTTCAGTTTTCCATTCTCAAAACATAACAATTTCTTTACAAAGTATTTATATACTAAACACAAAAGTTTGAATTCAATTTTTGAACACTCAATTACGTAACATATTTTTTTCTCCATTTCTGAACACCAAACATATTCCAATTAAATTACACAACATGGTTATATAATATGCATCGTTTAGATCACAATGAAAGTGTGCATAGAATATTTACCTTTCATATCATAATGATGTTCATAAGGAGCGAGTATAGTAAAGTTGTATTCTTTCTTACATCACAAAATAATATAAGATGACCAAACATGTGTTGGGTTCAATCTAAAGGGTATGAGCAAGTAGATAAATGCAATACCGTTTTAGTGTTTGTTTCGGTACAACGAGGAAACAATCCATCTTTTGTATGTCCGTGCCAATGATATCAATAAGGTCACATCTATCATCATCATTTAGTCCGTCAATAGCAAATATGATGTCAACTACCTCCTTCCGACATCCAAATTCCAGCTCATACTTCTCCGTTTTCAATGATACGAGTCCTTCCATATGCGCCGACTGCATATCAGCAGTTGATCGCATGATGTCGATCATTTCATTTTGGAATGTCAGTCGTTTCCTCTTATTCCCTTTAGATGGCTCCGCTGATACACTTACTCATCTTGTGGAGATATATGGTACACCTACCCTTTTTGTGGACATATATACATTATGTTCATCCAAAAAATGAAGCCTATCACAGTTGGAATAGTTCTATTACATGGTCCTACACGCTGGTTATTAACTGGTCCATTAGGCACAACTATAACTGGTCCACACAACCATAACTGGTCCAATGCGCGTTGTATTGTAAGACCTATACACATGCTCTACTTCATAAAATATTTCATATGACTTATGCACTGCTCCCTTGTACTCACGGACTTGTCTATGACATTTGTGCCAGGATAGGTAGATCCCTAGGTTATAACCAATGAATACCACATAGAATTTGAGTTTTCTCATATACCTATAATTTCAGAATATGGGTAACCAATACTAATGATAAGTTTAGGATTAGGATTTAGGGATTCCAATGGTCATAGTTTAGGATTTTGGTGGGATTAAGGTTTAAGAGTTCTCATGCAACCTTTTATTACATAGTAAAAAATAATAATTGGGCAATTAGATATTCTAGTTGCCTACTCATAAGTGTAGGCCAGCGAAACCTAAATATTTTTCGATAACTAATGGTTTGTTAGACTTATCTTAGACCTAAGGAGAGATAAAAAATTTACCTAAAATATGTTTACATTAAATTTCATTTACCAACTATTTTAAATATATATATATTTACCAACTATTTTTTAGAAAATGTATTTACCAACTACTCTTTTTAAAATTTATTTACCAACTATTTTTTTAAAAATATATATTTACGATTGTTTTAAATAGAAGCAATTATTTTATTCAAAACTCAGCTTAATCATTAATTACTGTAAAAGTTAAAAAGAACCAAAAGAATTAGTGCCATTAGATGAAACTATTGTCCTTGTTTTAAATAGAATAGATGTCACTTAAATGTTAATCTTAGAAAAAACCAACTTTTGTTTAGTGAAACAATAATAAGATATTGTACTAAAATTAATCCTAAAAAAGAACTTGGTTAAAAAAACTAGAAAAGTGAAGGATGCTTCATATTGGAAGTAAAGAAAATAAAATGAACATTCTAATAGTACTATTTCATAATAATAAAAAAAATGTCACCAACAATTCACAAATGACAAATGTCTAAAAGGAAAATGTCCTTAACAATGTCAATATACATGTGTAAAAATGAAAAGCTATAGTACATTATACTATGAAAAAGATTACTCCTAAAATAAAATTAACGAATTTCAAACTAGTTAGGGATGAGTTGAGTTTAGGTTCTACAAGGAAAAAATGAAGTATAGTTATACTAGAATTACGGTGAAAGCAAGAAAAATAAGATGTAAACATACACCAGCAAGTAAAATAAGATGTAAAAATACACCAACATATCTTTTGATTATGTTCAGAGTGAACGAAGGTCGAGATAGGAGGAACATATGGAGGCAGATCAAAGATGTTATCTAACAACAATACAAAATATGTTAGTGAAAGATCTTACCTCGTATTGAAGAAAGGAAGGAAGAATACCTTTTGTAGAGCACTAATTCTTTTGTTAACAACTCTTATATGATTATAAATGAAGGACTGTGAAGTCTGATCCAGAAGCGTG